>NC_057719.1:95051514-95064746 GCF_004010195.1 Chiloscyllium plagiosum
TGTGTTGCTGGAAAAGCGCAGCAGGTCAGGCAGCATCCAGGGAACAGGAGAATCGACGTTTCGGGCATAAGCCCTTCTTCAGGAATTTGGTTATGGGGATTCATCCACCTTCATGCGTTTCAGGACATCCTCCTCTGCAATATGGACATTTTTCAAGATGTCACCACCTATTTCCCTACATTCTATACCTTCTATGCCCTTTTCCACTGTAAATACTGATGCAAAATACTCGTTTAGTGTCTCCCCATTATCTGCGGCTTCACACAAAGGCTGCCTTGCTGATCTTTGACATGTCCTATTCTCTCCTAGCTACACTTTTGTCCTTAATGTACCTGTAAAAACCCTTCGGATTTGCCAAACTGTGTTTGCCAAAGCTACCTCATGTCCCCTTTTTGCCCTCCACATTTCCCTCTTAAGTATACACCGACTGCCTTTATACTCTTCTAAGGATTCACTCGATCTATCCTGTCTATACATGACATATGCTTCCTTCTTTTTCTGAACCAAACTCTCAATTTCTTCAGTCATTCAGCATTCCCTATATCTACCAGCCTTTAATTTCAATCGAACAGGAATATACTTTCCCTGGATTATTGTTATCTCATTTCTGAAGGCTTCCCATTTTCCAGCATCCCTTTACTTGTGCACATTTTCCCCCAATCAGCTTTTGAAAGTTCTTCCCTAATACTTTCCAAATTGGTCTTTCTCCCAATTAGAACTTCAACTTTTACATCTTGTCTATCCTTTTCATCACTATTTTAAATCTATTAGCATTATGGTCATTGGCCCCAAAGCGCTCCCCCACTGACACCTCAATCACCTGTCTGTGGTATTTCCCAAGAGTAGGTCACGTTTTGCACCATCTCTCGTAAGTACATCCACATAGTGAATCCGAAAAATTTCTTGTACACGTTTAACAAATTCCTCTCCATCTAAACCCTTCGCACTATGGCAGTCCCAGGCTATGTTTGGAAAGTTAACATCCCGGATCATAAATACCTTATTATTCATACAGGTAGCAGTGAGCGCCTTACAAATTTGTTTCTCCATTTCCCACTGACTATTAGGGGATCTATAATACAACACTAATAAGGTGATCATCCCTTTCTTATTTCTCACTTCCACCCAAATAGCTTCCCTGGATGTATTCCCGGTAATACCCTCCCTCAGCACAGCTGTAATGCTATCCCTTATCAAAAATGCCACTTCCCCATCTCTCTTGCTTTCATTTCTATCCTTCCTGTAACATTTATATCCTGGAACATTAAGCTGCCAGTCCTGCCCATTCAGTGAAGTACAATATCAACTCAAGAACAGCCTTAAGGTCTCAATATTGAGGTCAATAATTTCAGAAACTGACCACTTAATGTCAGTTTCTGATTTTTCTTATATTATCTTCCCCAGTGTGAAACAGTGAAACAGAATTACCATTTTGAGACAATAACTTTTCATCAGAAGTGGGAATAGTTAAAAATATAGCAGGTTTTAAGCAAGTGAAAGTGGGGAAGGTAGGAAAAGAACAAAAGGGAAGTTGTGTGAAATAACTGTGCAGCTACAGGACCAGCCACCAAGACACCATTTATTTACTGGGGCACAGTACATGGGATCTGACCAGCCAGCTCCTCACAGTCCGTTGTGTGAGGAGATTCTGAGTCTCCTGAATTTTTTTTCCCCAGCACTCATTGTGTGTGTGTGCAGGTGTGAGACACAGTGAGAGACACAAAGTGCACGAATCTTTATTCAATTTCCACCACCAGGAAGATAGGAAAACACCCGGGTGGCCAGTGACAAACACTGCCCTTCACATCAAGGGACAGTGCTGTGTGATCAAAACAGTGAAGGGGAGGGTAGGGACTAAATCAAAATAGAATTGGAGGGAGAAATGATGCACTCCACTCCCTGTGGCGCCCACCTCTCCCTGAACAACCCCAGGGTGTTGGTGGACACCGCGTGCTCCTTCTCCAAGGACACCCGGGTTCAAACGTAACTGCAGAAGAGGGGCAGGCAGTCGGCCCTAACGACCCCCTCCACGGCCCGCTGCCTCGACCTGTTAATGGCCAGTTTGATTATATATATATATATTTTTTTTTCGGAAGGGGAGGGTAGGGACTAAATCAAAATAGAGTTGGAAGTTGTGGACTTTATTTTTTTTTTCTTTTTCTTTTTTTTTCTTTTTTTTTCTCGCGGAAGAGGGGCAGGCAGTCGGCCCTAAATCTCCTGTTTATTTTTTTTTTTAGTTGGATGGAGAGCAGTGATTTTTTTTTTTAACCCCCACACTACCACCTAAGTGCGGTAGTGCTTATTTTATCCCCAGAACCCATGGTGTGTGTGTGCAGGTGTGGGACACAGTGGAAGACACAAAGTGCACCGATCTTTATTCAATTTCCACCACCAGGAATATAGGAAAACACCCGGGTGGCCAGTGATAAACACTGTCCTTCACATCAAAGGGCAGTGCTGTGTGATCAAAACAGTGAAGGGGAGGGTAGGGACTAAATCAAAATAGAGTTGGAGGGAGAAATGATGCACTCCACTCCCTGCGGCGCCCACCTCTCCCTGAACAACTCCAGGGTGTTGGTCGACACCGCGTGCTCCTTCTCCAAGGACACCCGGGTTCTAACGTAACCGCGGAAGAGGGGCAGGCAGTCGGCCCTTACGACCCCCTCCACGGTCTGCTGCCTCAACCTGTTAATGGCCAGTTTGATTATATCTGTCAGCCAAGGCTCCCTAA
This sequence comes from Chiloscyllium plagiosum, assembly GCF_004010195.1. Taxonomy (NCBI): domain Eukaryota; kingdom Metazoa; phylum Chordata; class Chondrichthyes; order Orectolobiformes; family Hemiscylliidae; genus Chiloscyllium; species Chiloscyllium plagiosum. Next base: position 95,054,246 of record NC_057719.1, read on the forward strand.
TTGGCCCAGGTTAACAACCCCAATCTAGGATCGCATAGTCAATGAGATCCACCTGGCCCTCATTTTAAATAGTACAATCTGTCATAATGTGGAGGGCAGGGAGGAGAAAGTGAGGACTGCAGATGCTGGAGATCAGAGCTGAAAAATGTGTTGCTGGAAAAGCGCAACAGGTCAGGCAGCATCCAAGGAGCAGGAGAATTGACGTTTCGGGTATAAGCCCTTCTTCAGGAATGTGGAGGGTGTGCCAAGCTGGCTAAGATAAATGGTAGGGAGGAGGGACTTGGGGGAGGGGCATTGGGAATGAGATAGGTGGAAGGAGGTTAAGGTGAGGGTGATAGGCCAGAGTGGGGTGGGGGCGGAGAGGTCGGGAAGAAGATTGCAGGTCAAGAAGGTGGTGTTGAGTCCGAGGGTTGGGACTGAGATAAGGTGGGGGGAGGGGGAATGAGGAAGCTGGAGAAATCTGCATTCATCCCTTGTGGTTGGAAGGTTCCTAGGCAGAAGATGAGGCACTCCTCCTCCAGGCGTTGTGTTGCCATGGTCTGGCGATGGAGGAGGCCAAGGACTTGCATGTCCTTGGCGAAGTGGGAGGGGAAGTTAAAGTGTTCAGCCACGGGGCGGTTGGGTTGGTGGTGCGGGTGTCCCAGAGGTGTTCCCTGAAACATTCCGCAAGTAGGCGGCCTGTCTCCCCAATGTAGAGGAGGCCACATCAGTAGAGGGCATATGTGGAGGGCAGGAAGGAATAAATGATTGAAAGAGTTGGTGGTTCAGTGTTAATATAAAGAAAAAATAGATGTGTCTAAAGAGGGTGTGAATGGCACAATGAGGCACAGTTGTATTCTGATACCAGAAACAATGGGAAATAAGTCTAAAACTAAAACTTGGCAGAGAAAGGAAACAAAACAGGGTCAGAAGTTATGACCTGAAGTTGGTGAACTTAATATTGAATGTGAAAGGTAGTTGGGTGCTGACTAAGATAATGAGATGGAGGTGAGAACTTAATGTGACCTTAAATTGTCACGAAACTTGTGACTGCTGTTCAGGGTCTGTAGGTGCTAATTAGAATAAAATAAATATGACACCTTTGCATTCATTAAATGTCTTTTATGATCTCAAGAGTTCCAAAGTATTTCATGGGCGATTATATACTGTTGAAATATCATCACTGTTATGATGTAGGAAATATAGCAGCCAATTTCTGTGCATCAATGTTCCACAAACAGCAATAACCAGGTTATTATCACAGGAACTGGAGCTGCTCCTAAAGCTTTATTTGAAGGATAGATTTTGGCGAGGTCACCACAAGGCATTCTCTAGTTGTTTTTCAATGTATGACATGGGGATCTTTCACTCCTCGCTCAGAGACAGATAAGCATTTGGTTTAACAACCCTTCTGAAAGTTACCAACACTGATGGTCCAATACCTGTAGTTAAATCCATTTACTTCTGATTAAGCCATGACTGATGCCTGTAAAATAATGCAATTGTTTGTGGTTTCTGGTTTTGTAAATTGTTTTGGCGATTATGTTTTATTGTCTTCTGAATTACAAATGGCAAATGAACATAGCAACAGGAGAGCGATATGCAGCCCATTGAACCTGTCCCACTCTTCAATGAGATCATGATTAGCCTATGACCTAATGCCATACACCTGCTCTTTGGTCTATATCACTTAGTACTTTTGCTTAGCTAAAATTTATCTAGCTCAGATTTACAATTAACACCTGACCCAGCATCCACTGCCATCTGTGGGAGAGAGTTCTAAACCTCTCCCAGCCTTTGTGTGTAGAAGTGCTTCCCAACATCTCTCCTGAACGCTCTGGCCCTAACTCTCAGACTATGGCCCTCGTTCTAGAATCTTCAACCAGTGGGAAGTTTATCTTTATCTACCTTGTCTTTTCCTGTTAATACCTTAAATATTTTGATCAAATCACTCTTAACCTTCTAAATTCTAGAGAAAACAGGCCTAATCTGTATAATCTCTCTTTATAACCTAACACCTGAAATCCAGGTATCATTTTTATAAGCCTATCTTATACTCCCTCAAAGGCCAACATATCCTTTGAAAGCTGTGGTACTAAGATCTGTTCACATCTCCAGTGGGCTGTAACCATGGTTTTGAACAGCTGCACCATAATGTCTGCACCCTTGTATTCTAGCCCTCTAGATATAAAGGCCAGCATTCCATTAGCTTTCCTGATTATTTTCAGCACTTGTTTGTGATATTTTTAAGATCTATGCGCCTAAGCCCTTAAGTTGCTTTGGACCTCCACTGTATTTAACTTCATACAACTATAAAGTACCCTGATGTATCCTGTCCCAGTCCAAAATGGATAACCTCACATTCGTTACATTGAACTTCGTCTACCACAGTTTTGCTCATTCACTTTGTTCATCAATATCCCTTTATGGTTTTATGCTATCACCTATAAGTTCTACAGCACCACCTAAGATTTTGTCATCAGAAAATTTGCATATGTGACTTACTATGTCATTGCCCAAATCGTTAATGAACCATGTGAATGATGGAGGCCCGAACACTGATTCTTGTGGAACACTGCATGTTACCAAGTTGAGCACGTACTCACCATCCCTATCTTCTGTTTACCTGCCACTGAAACAATTTCCCAGCCAAGTCAGTAACTTGCCTTCACGGGTTTATGTTAGTTAACTGCCTCTGATGTAGGGCTTTATTAAACGCCTTCTGGAAGTCCAAATAAACAACATCCACAGACATTTTCCCTATCCAATATCAAACAATCATAGAATCTTACAGTGCAGAAAGAGGTCATTTGACCCATCGAGTCTATACTGACCCTCTGAAACAATGTAGATGTACAATTTTCAGAGGAATTGAGATAGTGCTATCTTTTAAGTAAAGCTGTGCAGCAACCAGTAGAGTAGGAACAATGTAAAGAGAAAATGGTTGATAGTGCTCAAACAGAACCTCCAACACTGAAATATAATTGCATATTGGAATACTGAAACACAGTCAATGATCTGATCAGATTATGATACACTTTCAGTTTGAGCAATAATGTAAAACCATCTATGTTTGATATTTACGGGGTAAACCATTTGGGACAGAGATGAGGAGAAACTTCTTCACCCAGAGAGTGGTGGCTGTGTGGAATGCTCTGCCCCAGAGGGCAGTGGAGGCCCAGTCTCTGGATTCATTTAAGAAAGAGTTGGATAGAGCTCTCAAAGATAGTGGAATCAAGGGTTATGGAGATAAGGCAGGAACAGGATACTGATTAAGGATGATCAGCCATGATCATATTGAATGGTGGTGCAGGCTCGAAGGGCAGAATGGCCTACTCCTGCACCTATTGTCTATTGTCTATTGTCTATTCATATTTGATCTCTTTGCGTTTCTTCTGCTGAAACTGGTCTCTGGAGTAATCTTCACAATTACAAGGGCATAACTTCTGACAGCAATATATACACAGGCTCCTACATCACAGTCTGTAAAAGTAAACTACATGCATGAACACAGAAGCAGGGCATATTTAATACATGGGTCATAAAGTGCCCCATGTTAAAGTTTACTGCTGTGTTTACAGTACAGATTTTAGTTTGTGGTATTTATTTATAGTTGTTATTTGTTTATAGAATACTGACTTCCAATGTTGTTCAGCATGATCTTGCTATTAATTTGAGTTGGATAAGGGAACATCAAATGACAGAGCTGTGATATGCTCCACAAACAGTTTGAAATATGCTACTTAATATTTGCATTTTACGTTTAATCTAGTTCTTTACAAATATTTTCCAAATAGCCCACTAAGTCGTATTATGCAGTATTTAAATAGAGACTAATGTTGGCATTTAAAAGGTGAAAGTACATGCTCACAGCTTCCCTTCCTTCATATGGGTCTTGCCAATTGTTAGATCAAATGGAAAAAATGTAGGGGAGAGGAGAAGTGAAAGGAGTGCCTGTATAGCTCAGTGGTCTGTGTCAACGTGACATATCCAAAAAACTGGAATAAGTGAGACTTGTTTAATGAAATCAAAGTAAGTAAATTCAGTAGTAACACACTGTTGAATGTATTTTGAAAAAGACATGAATAAAGCTAATTTTCAGATCTGTCTCTAAATATCTGATATCTTAGGTTACACCTATTTTACTGGCTTGGTTTTATCACCGTCAAGTTTATTTATAGAGGATGGGGAAGGAAAATTGAGTAAGCCTGAAGAAAACAAGCACAAGGATTGCAATGCATGGTGAACCTGTGCTCATTCCTTCTGACAGCGAGAGTACATGAACATCAGAATGCTTGCAAACTCAACATGAATGGAGTCACTGGTCAGCTGAGTGCGCTGTTAAGTGGCTGCAAACCTGAATCAGGGATGCAACATTGACGTTCCAGGCATGAGATCAAACAAATCTAGGCCGTCTACAGCAAGACTGCATCACCTACAGGGAAGTGGAACTCTGCTGGGAAGATGTTGGGAGACCTGCACAACTCTGGAACATAGCGCTCCATTATTCTCTAAAGCAGCACGAGAGTCCTTGGTGTAGGTAGTGGAAGGAAGATAGAGGCCCTCCTTCCAGAGGATAGAGCTAAGAGGCTCTCCCAGCATTCTCTGAGAATGCAATTGGAGCAGTTAGTCTTGCAGTATAGGTCACAGGAGCTGTCAATAGAATGAATGGAATTTTAAAAATCCTATTCAACACGAGGAGCACATTTTTTACACAGAGGATGGTTCGTGTGTGGAATGAACTTCCTGAGCAAGTGGTGGGTGTGGGCAAAGTTACAACATTTAAAAGACACTTTGATAAGTACATAAGTAGGAGGGGTATGGGCCAGGAGCAGCAAGGCGGGAATAATTTCATTTGGGATTTTGTTTGGCATGCTCTGGTTGGACCAAATAGCCTGTTTCTGTGCTGTATGACTCTATGATTTAATAAGTCTCACATACTGCTCAATGCAGTACACCCCATCACTCATCTACCAATAATTTTCATCAATCACAACTCATTTCTAATATTGATAACATTTCATCGACTAATTAACACGATCACAAGTCCCACACTCACATCTTGCAGCTTATACACATTATAATATTGACAGCTAACATTACCCAAACACACGGCATCACATTCATTGTTGCATTTCCCTCTCTTGCTGGATAAGGTGATGAATCACTATGGCATGACTACAAACACTCACCTAAATGGGAGTGATGCTTCTCCTGGGCACAAAGCTGAATTCCAGAGGTGAGGATATCAAGGCAATAAGAAACCTTAGCAAAACTAGAGTCAACAGCAATCTAACTCTCCACTGTTTGAAGTCATGCCCAGCATAATGAAAGGTGTTTGTGGGTTTTGCAAGGCAATCATTTCAATCCCAGGACACCAACGTAGGGTAATGTCCTAGGTCCAACCATCTTCAGCTGCTTCATTAATGACCTGCCCTCCGCTGTAAGGTTAGAATTGGGATTATTTTGCTGATGGTACAACATTCAGTAATTATTTTCTGATTCCTTAAATACTGAAGATATCTGTGTCCATATTCAGGACCTTGGTAACATTTAGGCTTGGAGTGAGAAATGGCAAGTAACATTCACACCACACAAAGGCCATGAGCATCTCCAACAACAGAAAAACCCAACCATCTCTCCATAATATTCAATGGCATTGACTTCACTGAGTCCCACATCATCCAAATTCTTAGGTTAACCATTGAACAGAAACATAACTGGTCAATGCCATAAAAATATTGTGGCTGCAGGGGCACGTCATAAGCTAGGAATTCTGACGTAACTGATGCATCTTCAGACTACTCAGGCCTTTTCACATCTACAAAGAACAAGAGACGTGTGTGATGAAATAGGCTCACTTTCCTTGATAGTACGGCTTAGACAACATTCAAGAAGCTTAATAAATCCAGATTAAATCATCCCTCTTGATCAGCACTGCATACATGGTCACTACGCATTCACTACTTGCACACAATGGAATGCTGTCTGTAGTAATTTGGTAAGTCTGCATCAACAGCATCTTCCAAATCCAAGATCTCTATCATCTAGAAAGGCAACAACAACAGAAGTAATGGCATATAACCACTTGAAAATTCATCTCTAATTCACACACTGTCCTGACCAGGAACTATATCAACATTCCTTCACTGCTATTGGATCAAAATCCTAGAAATCCCTCCTAAAAGCTTTCTAAGTTTATCAACATCAGGCAGACTGCAGTGGATCAAGTATGGGCTTAGGATCACTTTCTCAAGGTGAGTTAGAGATGGGTGACAGATGATGGCCTTGCCAGAAAAGCATCCACTCCATGACTGGGTTTTTGGAAATGTCTGTCAGGACATCTGTAGGCCTGTTCAAAAACAATGAGAAGTTTGAGTTGACTCAGGATCCAGTGCGAAGCTTGGTGCTCAATATTTCCTTCAAGGAATGATGATACCACTTGCACACCCAACCATGTATGTTGTGTAGAAGGGCTGACGTCTCTGATCCCATTGTAACTCAAATAGAAGCCACACCCTAAAGTATTTAAGTGGAATGTCCAACAGAACTTATACAAGGTCCGTTTGTTGCCATGCAAGTGCAGGTTGTTGTCATGGAAGCTCAGAGTGTTGCCATTAGTGCCTGTAGGTATTAGGGCTCAAAAGGATAAGCAGGATGTCACAATCCAGCAATATGTTTTCCAATAGTTACCAGGATTGATGAGGCATCACCCTAATGGGGTGGCAGCGCCCCATGAAGCTCTGATTTGCAATCAGCCCAATCGGCAGCATTCTGCTTGCACCAGCCAGTCTGGACTGCGTGTAACCGGGGTATGCAACCACGGCGTGTAACCAGGGTGTGTAACCAGGGCGTGTAACCGGGTCGTGTAACCAGGGCGTGTAACCAGGGTGTGCAATCAGAGTGTGTAACCAAGGCGTGCAACCGGGGCGTGCAACCGGGGCGTGTAACCAGGGTGTGTAACCGGGACGTGGAACCAGGGCGTGTAACCGGGGCATGTAACCAAGGCGTGTAACCGGGGCGTGTAGCCAGGGCGTGTAACCAAGGCGTGTAACCAGGGCATGTAGCTGGGGCATGTAGCCAGAGCGTGTAGCCAGGGCATGTAACCGGGGCATGTAGCCGGTGCGGGTAACTGGGGCATGTAACCGGGGCGTGTAACCAGGGTGTATAACCGGGGCGTGTAACCAGGGTGGGTAGCCAGGGTGTGTAACCGGGGCGTGTACCCAGGGCGTGTAATCAGGGCGTGTAGCCAGGGTGTGTAACCGGGGCATGTAACCAGGGCGTGTAACCAGGGCGTGTAACCGGGGCGTGTAACCGGGGCGTGTAGCCAGGGCGTGTAACCAGGGCGTGTAACCGGGGCGTGTACCCGGGGCCTGTAACCGGGGCATGTAACCAGGGCGTGTAACCGGGGCCTGTAACTGGGGCGTGTAGCCAGGGCGTGTAACCAGGGCGTGTAACCGGGGCCTGTACCCGGGGCCTGTAACCGGGGCGTGTAGCCAGGGCGTGTAACCGGGGCGTGTAACCGGGGCGTGTAACCTGGGTGTGTAACCGGGGCGTGTAACCTGGGTGTGTAACCAGGGCGTGTAGCCAGGGCGTGTAACCGGGGCGTGTAACCAGGGTGTGAAACCGGGGCGTGTAACCAGGGCCTGTAACCGGGGCGTGTAGCCGGGGTGTGTAACCGGGGCGTGTAGCCAGGGCGTGTAACCGGGGTGTGTAACCGGCGCGTGTAGCCAGGGCGTGTAACCTGGGTGTGTAACCGGGGCGTGTAACCAGGGCATGTAACCGGGACGTGTAACCGAGGCGTGTTGATGCAACTCAAGGCCCAAAATAATTTGAGATCATCCTCACGACCACCTGTAACCTCTTCCAAAGTCAGCAGCCTTTCATAACCTGAGACTGCCATTGTGTTATTCCCACAAAGAAATACTGAGCCAAGCAAAACCACAGGCAAATCAGGCATTAAGACAAAACAGAAGAGAGAATAGTTAGCTTTTGTATGAAGTATTGGATGGTCCATTTCATGAAATTGTTTTTTAATGATTGTTTCATGCTGCCATCTATTTCAACAGTGCAGCATAGGGGACAATAATCGATCAGTTTGTAGATGTGCATTGTCGACAATAAAACCATAAGACATCAGATTAAAATTCAGCCATTCAACCCATCAAATCTGCTCCCCTACTCGATTATGGCTGCTGTGTTTCTCAATCCCATTTTTCTGCCCATAACCTTTAATCCCTTTAATAATCAAGAATTATCACTCTATGTCTTAAACACGCACAATGACTTGGCTTCCACTGCCCTCTGCAGCAATGAGTCCCACAGACTCCCCACCCTCTGGTTTAAGAAATTCCATCTTATCTCAGTTCTAAAGGGTCATCCCATCACTCTGAGGGTGTGTCCTCAGGTCCTAGTCTCTCCTCCTAGTGGAAACATCTTCTTCATATCCACACTAGCCAGGTCTCTCAGTATTCTGTAAGCTTCAATCAGATCTTCCCTTATCCTTCTATATTCTGGTTAACTCGGATGGTTAGAACATGGTGCTAATAATACCAAGGTCATAGGTTCCATCCCCCTACTGACCAAGTGTAGCACTGGGGCTTGCACTTGCAGGCTCTGTGTTTGCTGTTGCTTTTGGGTGGCACGGTGGCTCAGTAGCCAGCACTGCTGCCTCTCAGCACCAGGGATCCAGGTTTGATTCCTATCTGTCTGTGTGGAGTTTGTACATTCTCCCCGTGTCTGCGCGGGTTTCCTTCGGGTGCTCTGGTTTCCTCCCACGATCCAAAGATGTGCAGGTCAGGTGAATTGGTCATGTTAAATGTGTTAGGTGCATTAGTCAAGGGGAAATATAGGGTAGGGGAATGGGTCATGGCGGGTTACTGTTAGAGGGTTGATGTGAGGTCAAATGGCCTGCTTCCATACTATAGGTAATCTAATCTGGTCCATCAAGTACAGGCCTAGAGTCCTCAACCAGGCCTCATATGACAAGCTTTTCATCCCTGGGATCATTTCCCTTACATAGCAGTGGATGGCAAACTTTGAGACGTTGAAATATTGCCTGTTCAGCTGGAAAGAGTTGGATAGAAAGAAATTGTCAATACAGTCACCTTGATTGCCATTGGCAATACTGGCAACCCTGCACTGAGACAGTAAGACTGCCAGTTCATGTGGCACATTTCAGTGAGCATTCCCTTTCATCCAATGGTGATGTTGAACATATTGCTCCTTGCTGAGGCTGATGTAAAACAATTGCTCCCTGATGACGCGGGATGGATAGGATCTCCTGTTGGGAGCCCGTTTCTCTCTCTGTCTCAGCCTGAGCAGCTTATCCTCTGTGCTGTTTCTATTATGTCTGAGATGGATGGTTACTGCAGTACCCTATATCTGCAGCAAACAATGCAATCAGATCTGCTGAAGGGTGAGTTAAGACCTTCAAAAATAATCCGTACAGGCTTCACCATTGATGATCCCTTTAAATAGTATCATGGGGGGAATGGGCTCCTTATTTCTCATTACAGGTTCAGCTACATGAGGTTTAGAAAATGCCTTAAACTGAAAGGCTTAAATTGAAAATGGCACCTGAGCCACATAACCTGTCTCCTTTATATACATTCAACACATGCTCTTAACACCCACAAGAGGACTCTCACCAAAACGGCATGTAGTACAGCATGTGCCGTAAATATTGGGTGTCCACAGACTACATTTTGCAAACAAAACAGTACTCATAACATCAATAAAACTGGTGTTACAGAGTTGATTTGTTATTGATATGTAAAGGAAGGACCCTGTTTTATTACCTAGCTTAACTTACTTTCTCTAATGTCTTTGTGATTTTAAAGATGATTAAACTGTGCACTATTCTGCTTGCTCTGTTTTTGTTAAAATGCAATGCTTTTATATAGCCATCTTTTAAATATGTTTCTATTCATATTTTGTTCTTAATTTGCTTTCTTTGGCAAGCTTTTAAAACTTAATGCAGTATTCCTGCATTAACAGCTGTGTGTGACGCTAGAAATCTGCACTGGCACCATCGCGACATTCCTGACTGGTACTGTTTGTGCTTGAACAGGAATACAAATACAAGAGATAAGTGCTGACTTGCTACTAACAGCCTTTAATTAATTTGGCAGCCAGGGAAACCAACATTTTATGTGGGCTTGTGCTTTTGGTGTCTAAAACTCTGTTCCAGCCCTGAGGCCTGGTGTCGATTGTATTGTCAATGACTTATGGAGCAATACCGTCTTTTGTCTTTGCATTTTCAAGGAAAAGAAACATGAACCTAATTGATGTACCATCTTTTCCATAGGAATTCACTTGCCACAGGATATATCCTCCCAAGCTACACTGGCACCACCCCCCACCTTTTCCTCTGCTACATAGATGACTGTATCGGTGCTGCCTCGTGCTCCCACGAGGAGGTTGAACAGTTCATCCACTTTACTAACACCTTCCAGCCCGACCTCAAATTCACCTGGACCGTCTCAGACTCCTCCCTCCCCTTCCTAGACCTCTTCATTTC
>NC_057719.1:95065549-95082304 GCF_004010195.1 Chiloscyllium plagiosum
CCCACCCCCTCTCCGGCCTATCAACTTCACCTTAACCTCCTTCCACCTATCGCATTTCCAACGCCCCTCCCCCAAGTCCTTCCTCCCTACCTTTTATCTTAGCCTGCTTGGCACACCCTCCTCATTCCTGAAGAAGGGCTCATGTCTGAAATGTCGATTCTCCTGTTCCTTGGATGCTGCCTGACCTGCTGCGCTTTTCCAGCAACACATTTTCAGCACAGGATATATCATAACAGTTTCAGCAGTCAATTTTTAGATCTCTCCTCTGGCAGAGAAACATGGGAAAGTTATGGGGAAAAATGTTTGTATCAGTCAGTATTCAGGCAAGCATTTCCTGTTATACACTGACATTGTAGACAGTCTCAGTGAGACAAGCAGCACACAGACATTATACTGTCTCCTCAAATATAGGTTCTTAGTGTCAGTGGGCAGACTGGAGCAGATCAAACAGATGATGAGCTGCACACTAAAAAGGGAATCTTGTTGTTGTCTAGCAATATGTTTCAGTACTAAAAGCGGCCTATCTCTTTTGCATTTGTTGTACAGAGGTTGCTGTAAACTGTCTGTGGAAGGCTGACAAAACTGCAAAAGTGTATAAAATGGTGGAGCCGGCAACAGAAAGGATTCTCAGGTTTTCCAATGTGGTGCTGGAAGCATTGTGCAGAGGGTGAAATAGCTTATACTTGACTTCCACAGGAGTAATCCTGAGATAGGAAAAAAGGAGCATAGACATAAAAAGGCAAAGTCACAGAATCTGGGCGCTGATAACAGTATCAGAAAATAAACCAATGGCCTTACATGATAGGTCATGGTTAGTGGTAGCATCTTCCTTGCATCAATAACCATTCTTGCTGTTCAATGTGCCATATCCCCATCATTCAACACTGTTTCACCTTCACATACAATGCCAGCTTCCCACCCATCTTTTGCTGTTTTCACAAGCCTCCATCTATTTGGCTATGGCAGAGACATCACTCAAGGCAACATACTCATTGACATTCATCTTTCTTCCTTGCAGGAAAAGCTGGCCATACACAGAGCAGAGACAGAGCCAGAGAGACATACACAAGCATACGGATTACCCTTCTGAGGAGACAATGCCCCATGTCAAAGGGCTGATTGTACCCTAGGTGGTTGTATCTTATGTGCCAAGATCATTCAAAATTACAGTATGATCCTGCTTCATATCCCTTCGTAACTCTTAATTTAGCCTCAATCTGTGGTTAGACATAGATAGTATATCATGGATATCTTACTTTCCTTCCCACCCCTCCCTACCCCATTCCCAGTCTCACCTTCTGCATTTCTGCTTTCACATAGCCAGGAATATCAGCTGACCAGGCACTGCTGATTCTTGGCGAAGGGCAACTGAACTCGATTTGACACTTGAAGACACCAATGCAGATATTGGCATGAAGTATACTCATCGGTGTTCACTCAGGAAAAGGAGAATATTGTAGAGGAGAAGAATGAGGTACGAGATATTAGACTAGAAAGGATCGAGGTTAGTTATGAACAGGTGTTATCAACCCCAGAAGGAGTGAAAGTAGACAAGTCACCTGGGTCGGATGGGATTTATCTGAGGATTCTCTGGGAAGCTAGGGAGGAGATAGCAGAGCCTTTGGCTTTGATATTTGAATCATCATTGTCTACAGGTTTAGTACAGAGGATGATGGATTGCAAATGTTGTGCCCTTTTTCAAGAAGGGCAGTAGAGATGATCCAGATAATTATAGACCAGTGAGCCTTACTTCTGTTTTGGAAAGGATTATCAGAGATAAGATTTATAATCATCCAGCAAGCAACAATTTGATTTCAGATAGTCAACATGATTTTGTCAAGGGCAGGTCGTGTCTCAGAACATAGAACATAGAACATAGAACATAGAACATAGAACATAGAACATAGAACCTTCACCTTATATTTATGTCCCCTTGTAACACTCTGTTGTACCCGGGGAAAAAGTTTCTGACTGTCTACTCTATCTATTCCTCTGATCATCTTATAAACCTCTATCAAGTCACCCCTCATCCTTCGCCGTTCCAACGAGAAAAGGCTGAGAACTCTCAACCTATCCTCGTACGACTTATTCTCCATTCCAGGCAACATCCTGGTAAATCTTTTCTGCACCCTCTCGAAAGCTTCCACATCTTTCCTAAAGTGGGGCGACCAGAACTGCACACAGTACTCCAACTGTGGCCTAACCAAGGTCCTGTACAGCTGCAACATCACTTCACGACTCTTGAATTCAATCCCTCTGCTAATGAACGATAATACTCCATGGGCCTTCTTACAAACTCTATCCACCTGAGTGGCAACCTTCAAAGATCTATGTACATAGACCCCAAGATCCCTCTGTTCCTCCACCTGACTAAGAACCCTACCATTAACCCTGTATTCCGCATTCTTATTTGTTCTTCCAAAATGGACAACCTCACACTTGGCAGGGTTGAACTCCATCTGCCACTCCTCAGCCCAGCTCTGCATCATATCTAAGTCCCTCTGCAGCCGACAACAGCCCTCCTCACTGTCCACAACTCCACCTATCTTCGTATCATCTGCAAATTTACTGACCCATCCTTCGACTCCCTCATCTAAGTCATTAATAAAAATTACAAACAGCAGAGGACCCAGAACTGATCCCTGCGGAATTCCACTTGTAACTGGGCTCCAGGCTGAATATTTACCATCTACCACCACTCTCTGCCTTCGACTGGTTAGCCAGTTTTCTATCCAATTGGCCAAATTTCCCTCTATTCCATGCCTCCTGACTTTCCGCATAAGCCTACCATGGGGAACCTTATCAAATGCCTTACTAAAATCCATGTATACTACATCCACTGCTCTTCCCTCATCCACATGCTTGGTCACCTCCTCGAAGAATTCAATAAGACTTGTAAGGCAAGACCTACCCTTCACAAATCCGTGCTGGCTGTCCCTAATCAAGCAGTGTCTTTCCAGATACTCATAAATCCTATCCCTCAGTACCCTTTCCATTACTTTGCCTACCACAGAAGTAAGACTAACAGGTCTGTAATTCCCGGGGTTATCCCTATTCCCTATTCCCAGAAACCTCACTGAGCTTTTTGAGAAGGTGACCCAAGCATGTAGATGAGGGTAGGGCAGTTGACGTGGTATACATGGACTTCAGTAAAGCCTTTGATAAGGCTCCACGTGGTAGGCTATAGGAGAAAATGCAGAGGCATGGGATCGAGGATGATTTAGCAGTGTGGATTAGAAACTGGCTTTCTGAAAGAAGGCAGCGAGTGGTGGTTGATAGAACATATTGAGCCTGGAGTTTGGTTACTAGTGGTGTGCCACAAGGATATGTTTTGGGACCACTGCTGTTTGTCATTTTTACAAATGACTTAGACACAGGCATAGGTGGATGGGTTAGTAAATTTGCAGATGACACTAAAGTCGATGGAGTAGTGGACAGTTTGGAAGAAGGTTGCGGGGGGACTTGGATAAACTGCAGAATTGGGCTGAGAGATGGCAAATGGAGTTCACTGCAGCTAAATGTGAGGTGATGCACTTTGGGAAGAATAACAGGAAGGCAGAGTACTGGGTCAGTGGAAAGATTCTTGCTAGTGTGGATGTGCAGAGGGATCTTGGAGTCCATGTACATAGATCCCTGAAAGTTGCCACCCAGGTGGATAGTGCTGTTGAAAAGGCATATGGTGTGTTAGGTTTCATTGATAGAGGGATTGAGTTCCAGAACTGCAATATCATGCTGCAACTATACAAAATGCTAGTGCGATCACACTTGGAATATGGTGTACAGTTCTGGTTGCCATATTTCGGGAAGGATGTGGAAGCATTGGAAAAGGTGCAGAGGTGATTTACCAAGATGTTGCCTGGTCTGGAGGGAAGCTCTTATGACAAAAGGCTGAGAGACTTGAACCTGTTCTCATTGGAAAGAAGAAGGCCAAGAGGGGATTTGATAGAGACATACAAGATGATCAGAGGATTAGATAGGATAGACAGTGAAAGTCTTTTCCTAGGATGATGACGTCAGTGTGTATGAGGGGGCATAACTACAAATTGAGGGGTGATAGATTTGAGACAGATATCAGAGGCAGGTTCTTTACTCAGAGAGTGGTAAGGGTGTGGAATGCCCTATCTGCCAATGTAGTTAAGACAGCCAGATTAAGGAGATTTAAACAAACCTTGGATAAGAATATAGATAATGGTGGGATAGTGTAGGGGGATAAGCTCAGAATATTTCACAGGTTGGCACAACATCGAGGGTGGAAGGGCCTGTTCTGCGCTGTATCGTTCTATGTTCTATGTTCTATACAATAGAAAGTCATATTGGGTTGGGATCAGCATGTTGCATGTCATGGGGCTGCAGTCATGCTGAATAAAATTATAGCACCAGGTCTCCTGAGAAGTAGGTTTTACCAGAGGGGACGCACTACAACATTGACGAAGAAGCCTACAGGAGACTGCTGACTAAGATGTGTGATGCATTCGCAGCCTGCCAAAGGATCTTCAGCCATTGTTAAGAAGTATGTAGGATCCTAGCTCCAAGCTGACAAGGTCTTCCTTACAGCTTGGAACCTATGCTCAGTGTGGCAGTTGGTGGCCAATTCCATGACATCATTTTGTGGATCCAGAATATTCCGTGACCAATGTTTCAGCTTCCATTGCCCCACATGCAGAAACCAACCAAAGTCACGATGCTTCAGTGGGTGAGTAGACTGATGTCAGAAGTCATGAATGCTCAGTTTTGTGAGGAGCAGTATGCCATTCTGCCCATCAAGTTGCTCCACCATTCAATGAGATCATGGCTGAACTAATAATCCTCAACTCCACTTTTCTGCCTTTTTCCCATCATCCTTGATTACCTTCCTGATCAAACACATGTAGTAGACAGACAGTTGCATCAATTAATTAGGAAAGCAAATGGTATACTGGTCTTCACTAGAAGAGGATTTGTGTTCAGAATTAGGGATATCCTACTGCATTAATGCAGACTTTGTTGAGACCACATCTGCAGTATTTCTTGCAGTTTTGGTCTCCCTTCCTAAGAAAGGATATTCTTGCCATTGGGAAAGTACAGTGGAGGTTCATTCGGTTGACACCAGGCATAGTGGGACTGTCCTTTGAGGAGGGATTGGTTTGACAGGGCCTGTATTCACTAGAGTTTAGAAGGATAAAAGGGGATCTGATTACAATGTGTAAAATGATGTTTTCCTGGTATGTGGAGTCTGGAACCAAGAGACAGTCTCAGGCTGTACGGTCTCTTCACTCAAATGGTAATACCCTGTGGAATTCTCCATTACAGAAGCCTGTAGAGGTTAAGTCACTGAATATATTCAAGCAAGAGACAAATTAATTTTTAGATTTTAAAGGCATCATGTGGTCTGGGGAGAAAGTGGGAATATGGTTTTGAAATAGTGGATCAGCCATGATCAAACTGAAAGATAGAACAGGCTGGAAAAGCTGAATGGCCTTTTCCTTCTCCTAGTTTCAGTGTTTCCATCTCAGCCTTGCATATTCTCAATAAACTGGACTTGAAAGTTCTCTACAGTGAAGTATTCAAGAGAGTCACCACCCTCTGAGGGAAGCATTCTCTCCTAATTACTTTCTTAAATCTTTATTCTAACAATACACCTTCTGGTCATACACCCTCCTACAATCCCTCTTCACTTCATTAAGAATCTTAAAAATTTAACAAAAGCAGCTCTGAACAAGTATTGGCCCAAATTACTCAACCTCCCTTCGTAAGCAGATCCCTCCACAACTAGAATCAACTAGTGAACCTGTTCTGGGCAGCCCTGAATGCCAGGATACCTTTCCTTTGCCAGGATACCTTTCCTTTGCCAGGATACCTTTCCTTTGCCAGGATACCAGGATACCTTTCCAGGATACCTTTCCTTAAATAAACAGATCAAAGCTGTTCAAAACTAGGTGTGGCCTAACTGATGCTCAATATAGTTTTAGCAAGACTTCCTTATTTTTGCATTTCATTTCCTTCGAAGTAAAACCAACAGTTTAATTGCATTCTCTATTATCTGCCAATCTTAAATGCTTGCACTAGAATCCCAAATCCCTCTATGATGAAACTTCTCTATTTAAATTGTATTTAGCTCCCTATTCTTCCTGCCAAAATGCATAACTTTATATTTTCCCACATTATATTCCAATGTCAAGTTTTTGTCCACTTTCTTAACCTGTGTGTACCCATCCATAGACTCGTGTGTCCCTGCTAATTGCTTTCTTGCCAAGTTCTGTGTCATCTGCATTCTTCAATCCCCTAAATCATGAATATATTTTGTAAATAATTGTGGCCCCAGCACTAATCCCTGTAGCACTCTGCAAGTTACTGCTTACCCTCTTTACCCCAATTCTGTCTTCCCTTAGTTAGCTAAACATCTATCCATACTAATATCCTGCCCCTAACACCATGCTGTACCTTATTAAGCATACTTTGAAAATCAAAATGTATTACATCTCCTATTTCTCCTTTATCTATCTTGATTGTTACCTCCTCAACAAATTCCAATAAATTTGTCAGACATGATTTCCCTTGATGATGCCATTCTGACTATTACGTTTATCTAAATGTTGTGCTATCACATCCTTTAGAGAATCATAGGAACAGGAATAGGCCATTCTTCCCCTCTAGTCTATTCTGCCATTCAATAATGTGGAGGCCCTGGTGTTGGACTTGAGTGGACAAAGTCAGAAGTCACATGACACCAAGTTATAGTCAAATGGGTTTATTTGAAATCACAAGGTATCAGAGCGCTGCCTCTTTATCAGGTGAAGTCACTTGGGCCCATACCTCTCAACACCTTTGCTTAGTAAAAATGTCTATCTCAGATTTAAATGTAATAATTAAACTAGCATTGGCTGCCATTTGAGGAAGAGAATTCTGAAATCTCCACTATTCTTTCTATCATCTCTCCTGAATGGCCTGGCCCTAATTCATAGATTATACTCCTGGTTCTAGAATGTTCAACCAGTGGAAATAATTTATCTTTATCATTATCTACCTTGTCTTTCCCTGTAAATATTCTGAAGACCTAGATAAGAGCACACTTAACCTTCTAAATTCTAGAGAATAAAGGACTAAATTGTCTAATCTCTCCTCATAACATACCCCCTGAAGTCCAGAGATCATCCTTGTAATCCTGCATTGAACTCTCTCCAGCGCCGAAACCTCCTTCCTAGGTGTTGGGCCCAGACCTGCTCACAGTACTCAAAGTGGAGTCTAACTCGAGTTCTGTATAGTACCTGCATCCCTATACTACAGCCCTTTCGATCTGAAGGCCAGCATTCCATTAACCTTCCTGGCTACTTTCTGCACTTGACTGTGGCATTTTATAAGCTGTGCATTTGAACTCCCAAATCTCATTCAACATCCTTTGTGCCCTCTAAAAAATACCCTGATTTATCCTTTCTCGGTCTGAGATGAATAACTTCACATTTGTTTATATTGAAATCTGCCTACCACAGCTTTGCCCATTCACATAAACTATCAGTATTCTGTTGTAATTTTATGCTGTCATCAACCTTATCTACAATGCTGCCCAATTTCGTGTCATCATCAAATCTGGATACTTGACTTTCTTTGCCATTATCCAAGTCATTGTTGAATATTGTGAAGAATTGAGGCTCCAAACACAGATCCCTGCAGGACAGCAGTCACATCCTGCCAATTTGAGTACTTACCCATTATTAAAACTCTCAGCTTCCTGCCACTCAACTAATTTCCTATCCATGTCAATAACATGCCCTCTATTCCATGGATTTCTATTCTGGCTAAACGTCTGTTGTGTGGGATTTTATCAAAAATCCTCAGACATCTGTATAAACAACATCATCAGCTTCCCTCTGTCCACCACCTTTACCACCTTTTCAAAAAAATTCCATGAAGGTTCTCAGGCATGACCTACCAGTCACGAATCCATGCCACCTCTTGGTGATTAACTGAAATGTTTGAGCATTAGGGCATTGGAAATGTTCCTTCTTACCCCATTTAACACCCGTGAATGGAAACCATCAGGTCCTAGGGTTTTGTCACTCTTCAGTTCTTTAATGTCTCCATTATTGGTGATTTACTTAAAGTAATTTTGTTTCAACCCTGTCCCTGATCATCTGTATAATTTATTTGAGACTTTGGCAAGCTCTCCACCTTCTCTGTTGTAAATACTGAAGCAAAGTAATGATTCAGCATGTCAGCCATTTCCCATTTCCCCACGGTTATTGACAATATCCCGACTCTCAGTTTTCAGTGACTACACTTAACCAACTGCTTCCCTTTATGTAACTATAAAACTTCTACTTATAGTCTTTTATGTTATAAAAGACTATAACATTTCCCCAATAATAGATGTCATCCAACTGTCCTTTAGTCACCTTTTTTTTGTTTCCTTTTCTTTTTGAATGAGGATGTTACATTGGCAGGTCTCCATTCCTCTGCTACTTTTCCAGAATGTAAGAGTTCTTGGAAGATTACTCATAGTTTGTCCACAATCTCTGTAGTTACTTCCTTTAATAGCTTAGGGTGTGACTGACAGATACAGGAGTTATATCAGGGGTTTGTGGGTGGCACAGCGGCACAGTGGTTAGCACTGCTGCCTCACAGCGCCAGAGGCCCGGTTCGATTCCCGCCTCAGGCGACTGTCTGTGTGGAGTTTGCACGTTCTCCCTGTGTCTGCATGGGTTTCCTCCGGGTGCTCCGGTTTCCTCCTACAGTCCAAAGATGTGCTGGTCAGGTGAATTGGCCAGGCTAAATTGCCCAGGGGTAAAATGTAGGGGTATGGGTGAGTTGCGCTTCGGCGGGTCGGTGTAGACTTGTTGGGCCGAAGGGCCTGTTTCCATACTGTAATGTAATCTAATATCAGCCTTTTGCCCCATTCATTCCAGAGTGCTGTTTTTCTCAGAATAGGTATTTTGTTTGTTCCCTTTGCCCCCATTTATCCCTTAAATGTTTAGTATTCATAGAATATTATTCATATTCTCATTCCATGAAGACTGATGCAAATTATTTATTCAACCCCTCTGCCATTTCTTGTTTCCTATAAGCAATTCTGCAGTCTCATACTCGAAGGGCTTAGGTTCATTTTGGTCTCTCTATTCCTTTGCATATATTTAAGTATGTTATTGCAGCTTTTTTTTAATTTGACTTGCTATTTTGGCCTCATCATTTATATCTATTTTTGTTTTGATCATCTTTTCTTGGTGTTTAATATTTTAACAATTCTCTGCTTTCTCACTAATCTGGCCACATTGTACAGTTTTCCTTTCAATTTCAGATGCACCTTAACTGTCTCGAATTTCTGCACAAACGCATTTGCATGTCATCAAATTCCAAATTTGCCATGAATCAATGAAATCTTGGGGCATTTTAAAATGTGATTTTTTTTAAGGTATCTACCTTAAAGAAGAAGATTTTTTTGATAAGTTTAAAGTGTAACTGGTATTTCATGATTACGATTGGAGTTGTGGTTATATTATAACTAGTAGCATCTTTTATCAAAATGTCAAACCTCGTCCTCTAAGTAACCCGGCTTTAAATTATTCAGAGTAGTTTATTTTAGAAAACTGCTAAAAAAAATCATTTGCTAACTGTGTTACACTTGTCACATTATAGAAAATTATTTTTAAAAATACATTTAAATATGAAGAATTGATGGCTTTGTGGTATCCAGAGACCTGGGTAATGTACTGGGGATGAAAGTTCAAATCAAATGAATGAACCCGGACAGATCACCTGATTTTAGTCAAAATACTGGAAACAATAACAGCAAACACAGTCGCGTTGACCCTGTAAAGCCCCTCCTTACAACCATCTGGGGTTAGTGCCGAAACTGGGAGAGCTGTCCCACAAACTAGACAACCAATGGCCTGATATAGTCATCTGCATGAAACCATACCTTACAGACAATGTCCCAGACAGAATCATGTTGGGTATGTTACAGAGCATGGTATTTCAGTACATGTGTACATGTCAGGAGATTACTCAAATTTTGCGGCATGTAACACAGACTTAAGTCCAGAGTTTGCCAGTCTGGGTCTCTTAAGAAACACGCCATTGATTTGTTAAACAAAGTGACAATGTGAATCTAGGAAAATGGGAAAGAAGAGTTAAGTACTTTCAATCAAGAAGCAATTGTAAATAAGTAATCAGAGCAATTACTAACATGAAATTTTAATTAAATGGAGGATATCAATCTTAAAGGGATTTGAACTGCATTACATAAACATACAAAATCGTTAACTCGTAAACTCATACACATAAGCATATTTTTTGTACACAAAAAACAAATGAAACTGATAGGACAGCTAAGACGTTTTATCTGCAATTCCTGTGCAGTGTGCAAAGTCAAAAGTGTGTGGGTCCTGGAGAATAATGTGTGAAGGAAGTGCCTCTGCTTTCTGGAGTTCAAGATTTTCTGAGATTGAATAATGGCTGAAGTCACTGTGGGGTTTAATGGAGTCTAAGAAATTCTTGAAGTCCACGTTCCATAAGATTTTCACTCTGCAGCTGCAGACAATTCAGACAAATAAGTGGGTGGTTCTGTGAACCATCTACAAATATTGGTACACCACAGCAATCCTCCGAGAATGTGGGGACGTCCAACTGGTATTTAGGTGCAGTAGCAAGTGCAGTCTAGGAAACAATCTATGGGATTCTGGGGTAAATGATGGCACAGGGGCCATATTACAACTCAAAAGCATTGCAAATCTCTTCTGTTAATCACAGGCTCACAGAATCAATGGATAGTGAATATTGTACAGGAATGTTGTAACTGTCAAGGTATATTTCAAGTCCTGTGTATTTTAAAGAAAGCAAATGCTTTGCATTCAATTGGTTAAAATTTAAAGGGCATCTATTTCTCATATCCCACCATTATAATTAATGACATTTTGAACTCTATTAACTGTCATAGAAAAATTATAGCTGGAAATGTGTTGC
Source organism: Chiloscyllium plagiosum (assembly GCF_004010195.1). Taxonomy (NCBI): domain Eukaryota; kingdom Metazoa; phylum Chordata; class Chondrichthyes; order Orectolobiformes; family Hemiscylliidae; genus Chiloscyllium; species Chiloscyllium plagiosum. The sequence goes on from NC_057719.1 coordinate 95,076,482, forward strand.
TGGAAAAGCGCAGCAGGTCAGGCAGCATCCAGGGAACAGGAGAATCGACGTTTCGGGCATAAGCCCTTCTTCCTGAATGCTTTTCCAGCAACACATTTCCAGCTCTGATCTCCAGCATCTGCAGACCTCACTTTCTCCCCATAGAAAAATTATAGGTTGGTTTAATGATTCAATTCAGAAAACTGTGATGCTGGAACAGTAATATTATTTTATTTTTACATTTTGTTATGGTAATATTTTATCTTTCCAGACTCTGTACATTGGTGAAATACAAGTTATGATCTGATTTCTTGTGCCTGATTTTGTACGAACATTCAAATTCAGCCTAGCGTTTAAAAACTTCAAAGAGGCAAATACAATCACAGACACAAATAAATTAAACATTTGATTTTTAATGAAAACATATTGAAAGAAAATTTTAAATTAGACCCCTATAATAATTTGAAACGACTAAATTCCAAAAAAGCACTGAATTGTATCAATGAGCTGCAAGTCATTTCATATTCTGTTGCTTACATTAATCTATAGTTCTCATATGTTGAGAAATGCAAATAAAATTCAAAGATGAGCAAAATGTCCATATGTCTGGACAGCGAAGTTATGTTCGCACTTATTCTATTACCTCAGGCCTCAGGCGACTGACTGTGTGGAGTTTGCACGTTCTCCCCGTGTCTGCGTGGGTTTCCTCCGGGTGCTCCGGTTTCCTCCCACAGTCCAAAGATGTGCAGGTCAGGTGAATTGGCCATGTTAAATTGCCCGTAGTGTTAGGTAAGGGGTAAATGTAGGGGTATGGGTGGGTTGCGCTTCGGCGGGTCTGTGTGGACTTGTTGGGCCGAAGGGCCTGTTTCCACACTGTAAGTAATCTAATCTAAAAAATTACCTCTATTCCTTTTCTAATTAACTAGCTGAAAAAATGAAACTAATTTATACCTGTTTTGTCTGACTGCTGGGCATTAGGGAACTTTGGGGATTGATTGCACTGATTTGAGCACTCAGAGCTTTTAATTTATTGCCGTTACCAGGTTAAACTTCTGCAATTACTTGAAGCTGCTGTTAAATATATTTACACACAAAAAGTTAACCTTTTAACCACCCCTATTAGTAACCGAGTTATGACAGTGTGGCCAAAATTGATTGGAAAATGTTTATCTAATTAAAACATGAGTCAATAGTTTAGTGAGAAAGAGATACAGCTGATGAATGACCAGACTGTTACCATTTTTGGATCTGCCTGCAATCATCCTAATCTAAGGACTAGAATGAAAGAAAGTATACAGATCATTTAAGACCTAAATACAGTAGGCTGGAATTTTCTGTGCATGCTTAATTGGGAAGTTACACCCAATAATTATACTCATTAATGTTCCTAACTTGCCGAAATTAATTTACACCCAAATTTCCTGCCAATCTCATTAAGATATGCTGAATGTGAATGTGTGCATAAACAAGTGGAAAGAATAAGGTGACAGGGTTAGGCTGAGTGCCCAAGGTGAGCAGGTAAGTCATAATATTTATTCAATTGTACTGTCAGTGTGAAAATTAAAATTGCAAGTCTAACTTTATTCATGCACATTAGGAACACAGGTTTAAGAACATGCAACTTTAGAAACCTTTTATTTTTAATGTGATTTATACTGATGACATAAAAGTTAATTCAAATAAACATAAATATGGTCTCTGAGGATAAATTAGTTTTCAAAACACTCATAACAGTGAAAATAAAATCAGGACAATGGATTTGTTTCCAACTGCATCCAAATTCAGGATGTCATTTTAAACTTGATTTGAACTAATGTAACAGGAACAGATCATTTAGCCCCAAAAGCACACTGCAGCATTTCATATCACGGCAATAATTCACCTCAATGCCACTTTCCACCATTATCTCTTATTGTTGTTAGTATCCAGAAATCTTCAAAGTTTGGAAGATTTGTAGCTCGGGTGCTGGCTGTTGTAGTTCTGTTCACCGAGCTGGGAATTTGTGTTTCAGACGTTTCGTCCCCTGTCTAGGTGACATCCTCAGTGCTTGGGAGCCTCCTGTGAAGAACTTCTGTGATCTTTCCTCCGGCATTTATAGTGGTTTGTATCTGTCGCTTCCAGTTGTCAGTTCCAGCTGTCCGCTGCAGTGGTCGGTATATTGGGTCCAGGTCGATGTGCTTATTGATTGAATCTGTGGATGAGTGCCATGCCACTAGGAATTCCCTAGCTGTCTCAGTTTTAAAAATCCAATATCTCCCATTTAAAACAGAAATTAAACATGCTTATTTCCTCTCAGAGGGCCCTGAATTCGTACATCTCTTCCTGAAAATGTGATGGAAGCAGAGCCATTGAATGTTTTTTTTTAAGGCAGAGGGAGAGAGATTCAAGATGTTCCTGAATAATGGACCAGTCTTGAAGGACTGAATAGTCTATCCCTGCTCCTATGTACAGACAGTCTCCAGGTTATGAATGTGTTCTGTTCTGAAATCCACTTGCAAGTAACTTATATGCAAATTGGAACACAATGCAGGACAATATAAAATATCTCTTCATTAATAAAGGCGATATTTTTATCTCAGATCCTTACAACCCTGTATGGGATCACATTCGTAAGCGTGTTTGTAAGTTGGAAGTTCGTAAATCGGGGACCCTCAGTACATTAGCAATGAATAAGTCCAATGGCACAGGGTAGTCTAAAACTAGTTTTAAGTTGAGACGGGAAAGATTTAAAAGGGACCTAAGTGGCAACTATTTCACACAGAGGGTGCTGCATGAATGGAATGAGCTGCCAGAGGAAGTGGTGGAGGCTGGTACAATTACAACATTTAAAAAGCATCTGGATGGGTATATGAATAGGAAGGGTTTAGAGGGATATGGGCCAAGTGCTGGCAAATGAGACTAGATTCATCCAGGATATCTGGTCGACATGGGTGAGTTGGACTGAAGGGTCTGTTTCCGTGCTGTACATTTCTATGACTATGATTCACTAAGCACTTAGTGATGACATCCCTCCTCTTCTCAGACCTAAATCACTTACCCCTTGTTTTGTGTTGACATGCCAGCAGGGGAAGCATTCTTTTCTGCAATTATCCTGTTTTGTAATCTTCAATTAGATCACCTGTCATTCTTCTAAACTTCAGAGAATAGAGGCACACTCTCCTCAGTATCTCCTTATATGGCAGTCCTCCAATCCCCAGAACTAGTCTGGTGCACTGCCTCCACCTTTCCCAAGGTAAAATACTCCAGGTGCACATTCCCCAGTGTTCTATTTAATTGCAGCAAGATGTCTTTATTTCTGTACTCAAATCCTCTTGCAATAAAGGCCAACATGTTACTTGCCTTCCTAATTGGTCACCGCACCTGTAAGTTATTTTAAATAACTTATTTCTGAGAGATTTCTTGTGAAGCTTCTCTGCCATTTCCATATTTCTGATTATAAATTCCCCTGACCTCACTGATAATTCAGGAAATTTGTGAACACTTCTCTTTAGCTTGAAAATAGAGCCATAGCAATAAATACTGATTAACAGTAGAGCAAAATACAGCAAATAATTCTGAGTAGAGTGCTGGAGTTAACTTCATTTTCCTGCACTGCATCTTCACTTTGTGCCTCAATTCCATATATTTCTAAGTGCAAACATATTGGAAATTTCATGCCTATATCCAGAGATAAAGGTGGCTTGACACAAGGCCAAGACATCTTTTAATAATATGAATAAAAGTAACATCGAGGAAGTTGTTCATCACTGTAAAAGCAACAAAAAAGATGGGGATGAATCTAACAGAAAGCTGACAGTAGCAGACCTGGGGATTCTTTTATTTGGGGAAGGCCTGGAGGATGTTAAAAATGCCGACTTTTCTGATACTGATACAGAATCTGATAAATGTTAGCCCATATACACAAAATTATTCTCATGCCTGATGTACAGCGACAGTACATACAGTATAAAATAGACAATGTTAATCCAAACCTAAGTGCTATCAATAAAGAACAGTCTTATGCTATAAATTAGTCCAAACATTCATAGTATGCCCCACATAGCCCAGAGGTAAATCTGGTTTATATAGTGACAGAATGTAGTAAATTGCTGTAAACACCAGTTTTATAAGCACTGACACAGAAACAGAAATGCCCGAAGGAATCCTGTTGACATAGACTCATAGAGATGTACAGCACGGAAACAGACCCTTTGGTCCATGCTGACCAGATATCCCAACCCAATCTAGTCCCACCTGCCAGCACCTGGCCCATATCCCTCCAAACCCTTCCTATTCATATACCCATCCAAATGCCTCTTAAATGTTGCAATTGTACCAGCCTCCACCGCATCCTCTGGCAGCTCATTTCATACATGTACCACCCTCTGCGTGAAAACGTTGCCCCTTAGGTCTCTTTTATTTCTTTCCCCTCTCGCCCTAAACCTATGCCCTCTAGTTCTGGACTCCCCGACCTCAGGAAAAATACTTTGTCTATTTATCCTATCCATGCCCCTCATAATTTTGTAAACCTCTATAAGGTCACCCCTCAGCCTCCAGCGCTCTAGGGAAAACAGCCCCAGCCTGTTCAGCCTCTCCCTGTAGCTCAGATCCTCCAACCCTGGCAACATCCTTGTAAATCTTTTCTGAACCCTTTCAAGTTTCACAACATCTTTCCAATAGGAAGGAGACCAGAATTGCATGCAATATTCCAACAGTGGCCTTACTAATGTCCTGTACAGCCGTAACATAACCTCCCAGCTCCTGTACTCAATACTCTGGCCAATAAAGGAAAGCATACCAAACGCCTTCTTCACTATCCTATCTACCTGCGACTCCATTTTCAAGGAGCTATGAACCTGCACTACAAGATCTCTTTGTTCAGCAACACTCCCTCGGACCTTACCATTAAGTGCATAAGTCCTGCTAAGATTTGCAGCATCTCGCATTTATCTGAATTAAACTCCATCTGCCACTTCTCAGCCCATTGGCCCATCTGGTCCAGATCCTGTTGTAATCTGAGGTAACCCTTTTCGCTGTCCACTACACCTCTAATTTTGGTGTCATCTGCAAACTTACTAACTGTACCTCTTATGGTCGCAGTCAAATCATTGATGTAAATGACAAAAAAGTCAAGGACCCAGCAACGATCCTTGTGGCACTCCACTGGTCACAGGCCTCCAGTCTGAAAAACAACCCTCCACCACCACCCTCTGTCTTCTACCTTTGAGCCAGTTCTGTACCCAAATGGCTAGTTCTCCCTGTATTCCATGAGATCTAACCTTGCTAATCAGTCTCCCATGGGGAACCTTGTCAAACGCCTTACTGAAGTCCATATAGATCACATCTACTGCTCTGCCCTCATCAACCTTCTTTGTTACTTCTTCAAAAAACTCAATCAAGTTTGTGAGAAATGATTTTCCAAGCACAAAGCCATGTTGACTATCCCAAATCAGTCCTTGCCTTTCCAAATACATGTACGTTCTGTCACTCAGGATTCCCTCCAACAACCTGCCCATCACCGAGGTCAGGCTCACTGGTATATAGTTCCCTGGTTTGTCCTTACCACCCTTCTTAAACAGTGGCACCACGTTTGCCAACCTTCAGTCTTCCGGCACCTCACTGTGACTATCGATGATACAAATCAGGCGACTGACTGTGTGGAGTTTGCACGTTCTCCCCGTGTCTGCGTGGGTTTCCTCCGGGTGCTCCGGTTTCCTCCCACAGTCCAAAAATGTGCAGGTCAGGTGAATTGGCCATGCTAAATTGCCCATAGTGTTAGGTAGGGGGTAAATGTAGGGGTATGGGTGGGTTTCGCTTCGGCGGGTCGGTGTGGACTTGTTGGGCCGAAGGGCCTGTTTCCACACT
>NC_057719.1:95082862-95095594 GCF_004010195.1 Chiloscyllium plagiosum
CCAGCCATCCCTTTACCTGCGAACATCTGCCTCCAATCAGCTTTCGAAAGTTCTTGCCTAATACCGTCAAAATTGCCCTTTCTCCAATTTAGAACTTCAACTTTTAGATCTGGTCTATCCTTTTCAATCACTATTTTAAAACGAATAGAATTATAGTCACTGGCCCCAAAGTGCTCCCCTTGTGACACCTCAGTCACCTGCCCTGCCTTATTTCCTAAGAGTAGGTCAAGTTTTGCACCTTCTCTAGTAGGTACATCCACATACTGAATCAGAAAATTGTCTTGTACACACTTAACAAATTCCTCTCCATCTAAACCTTTAACACTATGGCAGTCCCAGTCGATGTTTGGAAAGTTAAAATCCCCTACCATAACTACCCTATTATTCTTACAGATAGCTGAGATCTCCTTACAAGTTTGCTTCCCAATTTCCCTCTGACCATTCGGGGGTCTATAATACAATCCCAATAAGGTGATCATCCCTTTCTTATTTCTCAGTTCCACCCAAATAACTTCCCTGCGTGTATTTCTGGGAGTATCCTCCCTCAGCACAGCTATTTCATAATAGCATAGAGGATAAAGCAAAACCAGAGAAGGAAAATGAATCGGGAAGATGTGTATCATGTTACAGGCATTGTAACTGTTAAAGTTACCCCGAACACCAGGATGATAATATCAATGTTACACAGAAGCAGGGAATAATTTCAACACAGGATCGAGCAGGTTTGACTCATCACGTCCATGTCATCTTTCTGCAAGAGCAACTCACCCAGGTCCAATCACTGCCCTTTCCACAGAGACCTGCAAATGTTTCCTCTTCAGATTATGATCTAATTTTTTTTTTCAAAGCCACAATATCTTTCAATAGATTAAAAATTACGCACTTCCAATCTTTCTTACTAGTGTACTAACAACAGATTGGCTGGACTAGAATCCAACAGAGTTGAAATTTTATTGCTGGAACAGCACAGCAGGTCAGGCAGCATCCAGGGAACAGGAGATTCGACGTTTCGGGCACAGGCCCTTCTTCAGGAATGAGCAGAGAGTGTTCAGCAGGAGAAGATAAAAGGTAGGGAGGAGGGACTTGGAGGAGGGGCGTTGGAAATGTGATAGGTGGAAAGAGGTCAAGGTGAGGGTGATAGGTCGGAGTAGGATGGAGGCGGAGAGGTCAAGAAGAAGACTGCAGGTCAGGAAGGTGGTGCCGGGCTGGAGGGATCCGGCTGAGACAAGGTGGGTGGGGGGAGGGGGGATGAAGAAACTGGTGAAGTCCAAGTTCATCCCCTGCGGTTGGAGGGTTCCCAGTCGGAATATAAGACGCTCCTCCTCCGACCGTCGGGTTGTTGTGGTTTGGCGGTGGATGAGTCCAATGACCTGCATATCCTCGGTGGAGTGGGAGGGGGAGTTGAAATGCTGTGCTACAGGTTGGTTGGGTTGGTTCGTCCGGGTGGCCCAGAGGTGCTCTCTGAATCGCTCCGCAAGTAGGCGGCCTGTTTCCCCAATATAGAGGAGGCCACACCGGCTGCAGCGGATGCAGTCGATGATGTGGGTGGAGGTGCAGGTGAATCTGTGGCGGATATGGAAGTTTCCTTTGGGGCCTTGGAGAGAAGTGAGGGGGGAGGTGTGGGCGCAAGTGTTGCACCTCCTGCGGTTGCATTGTCAGGAAGGCGGTGCCGGGCTGGAGGGATTCGGCTGAGACAAGTCTTCTTCTTGACCTCTCCGCCTCCATCCTACTCCGACCTATCACCCTCACCTTGACCTCTTTCCACCTATCACATTTCCAACGCCCCTCCTCCAAGTCCCTCCTCCCTACCTTTTATCTTCTCCTGCTGAACACTCTCTGCTCATTCCTGAAGAAGGGCCTGTGCCCGAAACGTCGAATCTCCTGTTCCCTGGATGCTACCTGACCTGCTGTGCTGTTCCAGCAATAAAGTTTCAACTTTGATCTCCAGCAGCTGCAGACCTCACTTTCTCCTAGAATCCAACAGACACTCAAATCCAAATGCCACAGTACCATTATCAGGAGATGTCGATACTTAGTTCTCCATGATGATTGCAGTTTTACTGATTCAGATTTCTGCCTTTTAGGCTACGTGAGGCTGTTGATTTAGCTGTAAAGAAAAGGATACCTAGGATAACCTTAAACAAATAATCCAAGTCGCTTGTTACTTCAATCAGTGACAGCTGTATCATTAACTCAGGAAGATAATGATACACCCAAAGAAGACATCCAAGGTACTCCCAAGTGTACCAGTTGCATAACGAGAATAGTAAAGTCAAGTTGATGGGAATCATGCAGAAAATTCTCTGCCAGTTGGATTCATACCTGGCACAAAGGAGGATCATTGTGATGGCAGGAGGTCAATCGTCTCATTCCCAAGACTTTGATGCAGGAGTTCATTGGAAGAGTTCATTGGAACTATAGATCCAGCTCAAAAGGTCAGCAGTGAAGCAGTCCATGTTCAAACATGGCATAAATTTGCATTCACAAATGCAAGCTAATTAGACAAGTTGGTATAAATCTTTTAAGGGGAAATTGTGTTGAAATAACTTGATGGCAGTTATTTAAAGAGCTAACATGGTGTATACGAACTTCCAAAAGGCAATTGCCATCAACGTGTGAGCAAAGCTAGAACTCATGGATCATAAGGAACAGGAGAAACTTTGACACAGAAGGAGCCAAGACAGGGTAACTGGATGTTTTTCAGATACAAGATAGGTTTGTCGACAGTTCGCCAGGGGTCAGTATGAGGATCCTTGCTCTCCTGATTGAGGTCTACAAAATCATGAAGGATACAACAGGGTGGATAAAGATAAGCTTTTTCCCAGGGTGAGAGATTCAATAACGAGAGGTCACATGTTCAAGGTGAGAGGCAAGAAGTTTAAGGGGGATATAGATGGAAAGTACTTTTCACAGAGGGTGGTAGGTGCCTGGAATGTGTTGCCAGCAGAGACAGGCACAGTAGATTCATTTAAGGTGCATCTAAACAGATGCATGAGTAGGTGGGGAGCAGAGGAATACAGATGCTTAGGAATTAGGTGATAGATTTCGACAGTGGATTTGGATTAGCTCAGGCTTGGAGGGCAGAAGGGCCTGTCCCTGGGCTGTAAATTTTCTTTGTTCTTTGTTCTTTCCTAATATAGATAAATACTTGAAGGTCCTGAGAAAAATTTTAAAACTATAGATCTGAAACATGGAAACATTGTGAATATGAGGAGGATGGGGTTGAATGTCAAATATAGAGAATGGTTTGACGGGTAGCAGACAAAGTTAATTGGACAGAAATGTGAAGTGATTCATTTAGCACAAAGATGATGGACCACCACAATGACCTCCACAAGGAGAACATAGAGGAGCAGGGGGGCATCGTGATGGTATAATGTCAGGGCTCAGGGAGGAAGCTGGACCAACGTAAGCAAAGTTCAATGTGGTCAGTCTCCACATCAAGGGGCTGGATGGAAATGAGCTGTCAGAGTAATGCAAAATAAAAGAGGATATAGAGGCTCTAGTAGAGTTCCTGGCAGCAGGCAGGGCCCGGTGCTGACCATCTCTACCATGAGCTTCATTCACTGCCATCACTTGGCATTCTCTAGATGGAAAGTGCTAATGACTAGGACAATGCTTATGTTGAGTAAATTCAGTGCCAGCTGGATGAGCTAGAGTGTGGGCTCCATTTCTTTTGGATATTGCAACATTAAAGGATGAAATATATACATGAAGCAGCTGTTTATAAACTCAAGTTTCATTTTATTTGAATCATTTCATCATCCATTTGCTCTGCATGCATTATGAAGGTGCTCAGGGGTCAGATGCCAGTCAATGGTGAGATCCATTGCTAACTGAACATCGGCATCTCAATGATGGTGAAATTAGCCACAATGACTTAAAAAGAGGCCAATGCTTGTGAAAGATGAATCATTAAGTTTTCAACTTCCAAAGTTGCAGTGGGAACCCCACATCATTTCTTCATCATCTCTCATACAAGGTTAACATTGGTCTGAATACAGTGAGACACTGAATTACTAATTTGACTCTGGAATGGATTAGAGTTCAGAGTTGCAGCAGACACTCCACTTTTGTTGTAATTGCTGATCACTTAGGGTCACCAAGCTGGTGCACCAGCTGAGGCAGAAGCTGAAGCTGGCTGAACTGATGGAGATATGATGGCCCTCATTCTCAGGGTGCAGCTTTTCAGTTAACAGCATCTTCTAATGCTCTGACTTCTCTCAGCTAGATGGACATTGGCAATATATCTATGGGACACATCTTTCTGCAAACTTCCCTCCAAGCCACACACCATCCTGACTTACAACTATCATTGTTCCTTCACTGGTGCCGCATCTGAAACTTCCTTCCTAACAGCACAATGGGTGTTCCTGCACTCCATGAATGACAGTAGCTCAAGGCAATGGCTCACCACCACCTTTGCATGGGCAATCCGACTTGGACAAGAAATGCTGGCTTATTTAGCAATAACCTACATCCAAAAAAAAAATATATAAAGAAGACCAATTGCCAGTTTTATTGTGTTGTAGTTAAGTGCAGAGCACAAAAATGAACCACTGTGAAGTCAAAAATATTTAAGGGCAGATTAACCATTGAAAAAACTATCTGGAGAAATCACCAGAATCTTTGGCGAACTTCTGCCCTGCAGTTTGAAGATGGCACACAGTATCAAGATGCTGCTTTGTGCAGGATCCAGAGTCCTCTCAAGCTGACTCTGCCATTCAAGAAAATCACAGCTGATTTTTTAATGTATTTTGAATTCCACATTCTCCACTATCTACAATGATTGATTCTGTAGATTATCAAGAATGTATCCAGCTCCCTCTTAAAATGACAATACATCTAATTCCACCATCTTCTGTGGCAGACAATTCCAAATTCACAAATCACACTGAGAAACAAAATCTCATGTAGGTTCCTAAACCTTACTTATTTGACATTGCTGCCTAGTTCTGAATCCACCAACAAGAGGAAACATCATTTCCTTGCCCACTTTGTCAAGTCCATTTTGATTCTCATCTGCTTTAAGCAGACTCCTCACACTCCTAATCTCCTGGAGAAACAAACCCAGTCTATTAATCATTCCTCATTAGATAACCTGCTCATTCCAGGCATCAATCTAGTCAACCTTCTCTGAGCTACCCTCTGAAGTATTTACATCCTTTCCTAGATATGGGGACCAAAAGTGCACACTGTATTCAAGATATGGTCTCAAAGATGCCCTGTATGACTGAAGCATTGCTCCCTTACTTTAATGTTCAACTCATCTCCTCACAAAGAATAGCATTCCATTTGTCTTCCTCATTACTTTCTGTATTTCCATATTAACTTTTCGTGATACATTTACTGGAACATCTAGATCCTTCTGCACATTGCAATTCAGCAGTCATTCACTATTTATCAAAAATTCTGATTTTTTTCTTCTTCCCATTAAAGTGTACAATTTCAGTTTCCATACATTTCATCTGCCACATTTTGATCACACTCAACTTATCCACATTCACTTGCTTTCTCTTTATATCCTCTTCATGACACAATTTCCGACAAAATTTGTGTGAATTTTGCTACTGTATATTTACTCTCATCTTAAGTTATCTCATAAAAAAATTTGTAATATTACACCTCAATGGAGTACTGCAGTGTGGGTAAAACCCTGCTATTCTCAGAGTTGTCACCAAAGTTAAATAAGATTAGAATGGTACTGGAAAAGTACAGCAGGTTAGGCAGCATCTGAGGAGCAGGAAAATCAACATTCCAGGCATAAGCCCTTCCTAATGAAGGGCTCCTTCCCAAAACATTGATTTTCCTGCTCCTCAGATGCTGCCTGACCTGCTGTACTTTTCCAGCACCACTCTAATCTTGACTCTAATCTCCAGCACCTGCAGTACCCACTTGCACCATAGTTAAATAGTTTACCAAAGTATGCAAAACTCCCCTGTTGACCTGTCTTTTAGACTCAGGCTGTCAGAAAGCATGGATCAGCTTTCTATACTTAACAAGAATTATTTATTATTAAAATAGGTTCTAGCAAATGATAAACAACAATGAACAGACAACATATAACTCTACTGATTATAACACCCTGATAAAACTTCCCCTGAATGCACATACAACCACAGAAAAGCATGGATATTGTGGGTCCAGGTAAAGACTGGAAGGTGGATCAATAGTCCACAGAGTTCAATGAAATGATCCTTTTAGCTTATCAGGACTTGCAGCTTCTCAATCTTCCTTCTCTAGATATTTGGGCTTGAGGTACTGTTACAGCGCTGAGAGACCAGTTCCTTGATCTCCAGAGGTCCGATGGCTTCTGCCTGGATTTGCATACCCACAAACTGACCATATTGTTATTGCAGGCAGAAAGATTTTGTCATAAGCATCTGGTCACCAATCCACAGGCCACTCAGCTACTTATTGCTGGTCATTACCACCTTTTATACGCACTCACTGGCTTCAGCTCATTTGTAGTGACCTCGTCCACTGCTTGTGCAAGCAGCAGTGTAAACAACAGTTATAATGACTATCAAGAGGGAGTTATCAGGAGCCACTGCTATGGGAAGGAAGTTGGGGAACTCAGCTGCGGGTATTGAAGGCAGTGTGTGGGTTCTACTTGGGAACAATGTGAGGCTTTTGAAGGGGCAACCACATTTATCAGGCCCTGTCACAGTACAGGTTGAAATAATTTGTAATAATCACATCTTGCATGTGTAATGCATGCAGTGTCCAATTGAGTGGGGTACAAATCCTGGTCACAAACATTCCTGGCCATCTTATTAGTCATTGCAGACTGAAGATTGCAGGTCACAATTCACAAAGGTCCCATAGGCTGTTCACAAGCACCAAACTGAGTTCCTCTCAGCTTGAATTATAGGTATTTACCAACTTGCTCTATTATACACTATGGCCTGCCTTGACTGATGTGTGGTGGGATGACAAATTATTAATAATTATCTATCATTTACAATCCCCTAATGTATGCATGCAACATGACATGCTGCAGCCATTGAAATAGAAAGTCGGTGTCAAATGCCAATCCCATTTCCCTCCTTGTTGCAATCCTCCATATCCCACTGTATGGAGGAATATGCTAAACTGTCAAGGAGCGGATGTCTGAGAAGGATGGTTACTGGGAAACAATGGCTACCTTTTGCAACCATGGCTGATGATTCTGTCATGCAACTCATTGCCCGAGGTCAAGCATAGATACAATGCAGCCCATTCTTTGAACCAGAGCCACTGTGCAACGGAGGTGAGACCTCCTGAAGATGAGGTTCTGGATTGGTCTGGTGGAACCTTCCAGTACAGTTCAGACAGAGTGTGCTGTGTTATCTGAGTATGCTGTGCTCCACTCAGCTAAACAGGCAATGACAGAATGTGATGGACTCTGAAGAACTGGGACAGTGGCAGCAGACGTAGAACATAGAACATCGAACATAGAAAAGTACGGAATTGTTATGGTGCACAATGAGGCGATAAGGCTTATCCTGTCTGCACCTGCACATGATTGAGCCCCCATCATTCTGGTGGTTTCATGTTCATATTACATCAATAATTGCAACAGGAGGCAAATTCAAAACACAGTTTGGCAATGAGCTAATTTTACCTAAGCTACCTACCAAAGCTTGATATCCCAATTAAATTTCCTTGCTTTTATTGAATCCTTTATAATATGTTTCCTCTTTCAGTATTTACCTAATTCTCTGTTAAATGTCATTCTTGAATCCTGCTTCAAGAACTACATGCATCCAATCATTTAGTATTTTATTAATTTGCATTTTATCAAGAAATTCTTTGAATGTCTTCCTTTGAGTAGTAATATGAAAAGTATGTCTCCCAGTTACTGATTCACTGATCACTAATTTCTCTCTCAAGTCCTTTTAAGTGTGTGAACACTTTCCTTTTATCAAACTCAATCAGCATCAATGAATATATGCTTCATTTTTTGATCTATTATCCTTGAAAAAAACCTATGATTTCCTCTCTCCTGGGCTGTTGCATTCCCCCTGTAACCCTAGATCGATGCTTACTATATTATCACAATCCTAGCTGTAGGCTCTCTCTCTGCTTTGGAGGATTCCCCAGAAATTAGAGAGCCAAGCCTGAGAATCATAATGGTCACTGAGCATGGAACTTTCTGATGAAGAATGTGTATCCTAGGGTTAAAAATCCATAACTTGTGCCCAATCACATCATCCATTCCTAGCCACATGTGGTAAACTTGTTCCTGTCAGGCTCAGACATTCCTGATGAAGGGTTTATGCCTGAAATGTTAATTTTCTTGCTCCTCGGATGCTGCCTGACCTGCTGTGCTATTCCAGAACCACACTCTCGACTCTAATGTCCAGCATCTGCAGTCCTAACTTTTGCCTAGTTGATTATAACCTGACTGCGAAGCCTCTTCCAAAGATGCCTGCCTTGAAGAAGTTCCCTCCTCTCTCTAAAAGGACATCAGTGAGTTTCTCTCTCTCTCTCTCTCTCACTACACCACCCAGGTCATCTCTTCTGCCCTGAAGCTTTTCAACCACATCTGGAAGCAAATTCACTACCACAGCCACATCTCCTTCCTCAGTGCCTGTCTATGGAACCAACTGATCCCGCATGAACTCCATTCCAGATATAAAGTTATACACAGTATCAAGAATATACTTACAAAAATAACTACTCTCACACTACACTGATCCCACTTTGCAGCACTTGATCCATAGCCTTACATGTTATGACATTTTAAGCACTCATTCAAGTACTTTTTAAAAGTTGTGAGGTTTCCCATCTCAACTACCATTCCAGGAGTACTTTGCAGATTCCTATCACCCTTTGGATGAAAAGATTTTCTTCAAATCCCCTTAAACCTTCTGCCTTTCACTAAAATTATGCCCTTTTGTTATACCCATGAACTAAGGAGAAACTGTTTCCCTGCAGAGATTGTGGATATATCAGAAGTAATCTTCAAAATTCCCTAGATTCTGTAAAGGCCTCAGTGGAATGAAAGAACACAAACGTCGTACCTTTGTTCAAGAATGGGAGAAGGCAGAAAGTAGGCTTTCAGCCAGTTAGTTCAAAGTCTATTGTGGGGAAAGTGCTAGAATCCCATTACACAAAGTTTCCATAGTGCTATGAACTGTAGGACTGTTTTCTCATTAGCGAGAGAAGGCTGTGCTGAGTTTAATCTGAGAGTCACCACACCTCAGTGAAGTAAAAACAATGACTGCAGATGCTGGAAACCAGATTCTGGATTAGTGGTGCTGGAAGAGCACAACAGTTCAGGCAGCATCCAAGAGCTTCGAAGGGCTTTTGCCCGAAACATCGATTTCGAAGCTCCTGGATGCTGCCTGAACTGCTGTGCTCTTCTATCACCACTAATCCACACCTCAGTGAAGGTCAAGGTTGAGAAGGCGAGTCCTTCATGGGAGCCTCAGCTGTTATGGGAATTGAAGCCAGGCTGTTGGTATCACACTGCATCACAAACCAGCTGTCTGAGCTAATTGACTCCTATGCCATAAGGAAAGAGGTCATGGCAGGATACTTAGAAAGTCATTGTACAATCAGGTAGAATCACAGAGTTTTGTTAAAGGAAGTTTATGTTTGACAAAAATGTCATAGATTTTTGAGTATGTAATGAACATGCAGTATAAAGTGGAACCAATAATTGTAGTGCTTTAGAACTTCCACAGTGTATTCAATAAAGTGCCACATAAAAGGCTACACAAGATAAGAGTTCACAATATTGGGTGTGAGAAATTGGCTAACCAACAAGATGCAAAAAGTTGAGATAAATGGGTTATTTTCACAATGCAGACTAGTAGGGTATCAAAGTGGTACATGTTTTGGCTGCAACTATTTTAAATCATTATTAATTACCTGGATTAAAAGTACAAATGGTAATGTAACTGGATTTGCTGATGATAAGATATGGGAGAAAAACAAGTAGTGTGGAGGATACAATTGGCAAATGTAGTATAAGGTTCAAAAATGTGAGGTTTTACAAAGTGGCAGGAAGAATAGAAAATTAGAAGAATATTTAAATAGAGTATGACTGCAAAATGTTTTAGCATACAGGGATCTGGGTGGCCCAGTGAGTTAATCACAGAAAGTCAACAGGCACAACCAATAAATAAGAAGACAAATGGAATGGACCTTGGTGCAGCTGGGATGAAGCATAAAAATAGGAAAGGGTTGCTACAATTCTACAGAGAACAAAACACAGAGTGTATGTTTGGTCACCTCACTTAAAAGAGGATCTATCTGCCTTGGAAGCGGTTCTGAGAAGGTTCACCATGCTGACTCTGAGGATAGTGGATATGTCTCCTGTGGAAGCTTGAGCAGGTGAGGGTTACCCCCTGGGGTTTAGAAAAATGAAATGTGATCGTTTTGAAACAAGTAAGATTTTGCGAGGGCTTGACAGGGTAGATACTGAAAGGATTTTTCCGCGTGTAGGCAAATCCAGAACACAAGGACACACTTTGCAAACAGGGCATGTCCAATTTAAGCTGAAAATGAAAAGTGAATTCTTCTCTCAGAGAGTTGTTGGTATTTGGAATTCTCTCCACCAGTGAAGTTTGGAACATTGAATGTATTCAAAGATGAGTTTGATTTTTAATTGACAAGGAGGGTTATGGAGGACCAGCAGGAAAGTTAAGTTAACCCTACTATTAGATCAGCTATAAATATTATCAAATGACAGAACAAGCTTCAGGTACCAATTGGTCTATTTCTACTCTGATTTCCTATTTTCTTATGTCATCACAGGTGAATTTGAAAAGGGTGCTTTGATGAAAGCAAAATGGATGCGGAATTGTTTAAAAACAAAATTGTGGGAAACAGGGCACAGGGTTTGGAGTTTTCTTGATAAGTGGTTGGAGAGGATGAAGTTAAAAATCACACAACACCAGGTTATAGTCCAACAGGTTTATTTGGAAGCACCAGCTTTCGGAGCACTGCTCCTTCATCAGGTGTTGTGGAGAATAAGATCGTAGGACACAGATTTTGTAGCAGAAGTTTACAGTGTGATATAACTGAAATTATATATTGAAAAAGACCTGCATTGTTTGTTAAGTCTCTCAGCTTTTAGAATACGAGGATGGGCATGTTGGTTTCAGTTCTTTCAGTTTGCTACGAACAATGATCTGTTTGAGGTTTGGTAGTTGTTTAAAGGCAAGAAGTGGAGGTATGGGAAAGGTCTTGGTGAGGTGCTCATCTTCATTGACAATGTGTTACAGGCTGTGAAGAACATGATGTGGTTTATCGGCTCCTGGGAAGTAGTGGACAAATGTCCGCCATGTACGTGGCTGGTACTCATCTGACTCGGTCAACTTTGTCTACTTCATACGCTACAGGCAAGGATGCCCTGAGACATGGTACATTGGTGAGACCGAGCAGAGGCTATGGCAATGGCAACAATCAACAGACAGGAGTGTTCCCTCCCAGTTGGATAACACTTCAGCAATCCAGGACATTCGACCTCAGACATTTGCGTGACCATCCTCCAGGGTGAACTTTGGGACAAGCAACAACACAAAGTGGCCAAACAGAGGCTGATAGCCAAGTTCAGAAGCCATGGAGATGGTCTCAACCGGGGTCTTGGGTTCATGACACACACACACACCATTCATGCAGACCCTTTCCCATACGCAAGTTCTCTCTCATACACTTCACACAGTCACCCACTCAAAGAGTTATACCCCTTTACATGCACACACATACACACACTCTCTCACAGACACTCATATCCCCCCCGGCACACACACACACCCACATGTACACGTGTACGTATAAGTTGTGGGGTGGGTTTGTATTTGCAGAATTACATTTTATTTTGCTCAAAAACTGCATGAATCCATGTAAGATTCTGTAAATTCCTTTCTTTAGAAATAGAATCAGTCTGAACATTGGGGCACAGACAACCTCACACAGGGCACCTCACACCTACAATGCATTATCTGGGCCGACATGGCACCTATTGTTAAAGTTCACTTGAGAATGTAACTTTAAAAAAGTTCTAGGATTTACATATGAAAGAACTGAAATCAACATGGTCATTCTAAATGATGAGAGACTTAACAAACAATGTGTCTTTTTCAATATATAATTTCAGTTACATCACACTGTAAACTTTTGCGATTAATTCTGAGTCTTACAATCTTATACTCCACAATCACAGAGTCATAGAGTCATAGAGATGTACAGCATGGAAACAGACCCTTCGGTCCAACCCGTCCATGCCAACCAGATATCCCAACCCAATTTTCTAGTCCCACCTGCCAGCACCTGGCCCATATCCCTCCAAACCCTTCCTATTCATATATCCATCAAAATGTCTCTTAAATGTTGCAATTGTACCAGCCTTCACCACATGCTCTGGCAGCTCATTCCATATACGTAACACCCTCTGCGTGAAAAGGTTGCCCCTTAGGTCTCTTTTATATCTTTCCCCTCTCACCCTAAACCTATGCCCTCTAGTTCTGGACTCCCCGACCCCAGGGAAAAGACTTTGTCTATTTATCCTATCCATGCCCCTCATAATTTTGTAAATTTCTATAAGGTCACTGCTCGGCCTTCGACACTCCAGGGAAAACAGCCCCAGCCTGTTCAGCCTCTCCCTGTAGCTCAGATTCTCCAACCCTGGCAACATCCTTGTAAATCTTTTCTGAACCCTTTCAAGTTTCACAATATCTTTCCAATAGGAAGGAGACCAGAATTGCACGCAATATTCCAACAGTGGCCTAACCAATG
>NC_057719.1:95096233-95120947 GCF_004010195.1 Chiloscyllium plagiosum
GAGGTAACCCTCTTCGCTGTCCACTACACCTCCAATTTTGGTGTCATCTGCAAACTTACTAACTGTACCTCTTATGCTTGCATCCAAATCATTATGTAAATAATAAAAAGTAGAGGACCCAGCACCGATCCTTGTGGCACTCCACTGGTCACAGGCCTCCAGTTTGAAAAGCAACCCTCCACCACCACCTTCTGTCTTCTACCTTTGAGCCAGTTCTGTATCCAAATGGCTAGTTCTCCCTGTATTCCATGATATCTAACCTTGCTAATCAGTCTCCCATGGGGAATATTGTCGAACACCTTATGAACCTGATGAAGGAGCAGCGCTCCAAAAGCTAGTGCTTCCAAATATAACTGTTGGACTATAACCTGGTGTTATGTGGTTTTAACTTTGTCCACCCCAGTCCAACACCAGCACTTCCAAATCAGGAGAGGATGAAGGCATTAAGGACAGACTTCTTGAGGAAATAGGTGATAACGGCAACTTGGAATTTAAATAAATGGCATTGTGTGAAAATACTACAGTTGGAGATGCATATGAAGTATCATCCATTTTGGTAGAAAAATGACCTTAAACCTAGAAGAATGATCATGGCTGAAATATTTCAAAGATAATATGAGTAAATATTGGGAAGCTCACTGTAAGATGTCCATCCTGTACACATGTATGGTACTTATCTGGGAAATGTATACTACTGAGACACAGTATCATCCTGCCTGAACTGATCCCTGACTTTACTGTTAGATACTCAAGGCTGTTCACAAGCATGGGACTGTGAGTAACAACTGAAAATGCAATGGAGTGGAGTGGCCTAAATCTCAACAATGCTCAGACTCCATTCCCACAGTTAGTCCTACTGTGCATAACCTCTGATCATGCTCGTTCCTCATCCTCATCTCAAGGGATTCCACCCTCCCAGACATGTGGGAATGCTCACTCCCTTCAACACTGCCTTACAATAGTCACTACCGCCTCTTTCCTCACTCGGAACAATGCTCATCCACTGTATCCCCAGTAGTGCTCACCCTGATCACTTTACTGCTGTCATCAACATCTTGACCAGGACAGGAAGCACCAACTAAACAGATGGAAATGTTAAGGCTGAACTTTTAATTGTGGTTAGTGGTGATCACCATGGTATTGCCACAGACTATAAGATTCAGAGCCATATCATTTTTGGGTTAGATCTTGTTAGACTGATTCAGATTATACAGTCATAGAGATGTACAGCACGGAAACAGACTCTTTGGTCCAACCTGTCCATGCTGACCAGATGTCCTAACCTAATCTAGTCCCATTTGCCAGCACTTGGCCCACATCCCTCTAAACCCTTTCCTATTCATATACCCATCCAGATGCCTTTTAAACCTACCCAAAAATAAAATAATTTGTGGGTTAAAGGTTAAAGCATGAATTTCCTTTAGGGTTATGAAATAAGGTATATCCAACTTAAATACTGAAATTAAAGTTTGCACCTGCACCAAATAGTTGTGATTTGTTAATTACATTACCCATCCATAAGTCTGATACACCAAAATATTTTTAACGTATAATCACAGTTTAATGCAGAATTGATCAATACGGTTTGCAGCATGAAAAACAAAAAAACACTGCAAAATCAAAAGTACGTCAGGCAACATCTGTGGAAAGAAAGCAAGCTAACATTCTAAGTCTAGGTGAATTTTCAGTTCAGATTCCAGCATCGGCTTCTACCTATTTTCAATATATTGCTGAAATGGGCAAAGTTCCAGATGACAGAGTTAAGATGATATTTCACTCACATATGAGATATCACATGGTGTTTTCATGCTCATAACTCTTGTGTTTCTGGCACAAATATGTAGATATGATTTGGCTGCCAGCAATGTCTCTGACATTATCTTACTAATTATATCATATGAGTTTTATAAGTTCAGTTTCATCTTTCGGATATGGTAGAGGATAAAATGGTCATCCTACCCAAATTCCCAGATATTCCGGTCTGTACCATTTTGAACTGGAATGAATCTGCACAGTGGGGGATGGATATTTCAGTCTGTACCAGTGTGAACTGGACTGAATCTGTATGGTGACAGATGGATATTCCGGTCTGTACCGGTCTGAACTGGAATGAACCTGCATGGTGACAGATGGATATTCCGGTCTGTACTGGTTTGAACTGGACTGAATCTGCATTGGGCTGGTGGATGTTCCAGTCTGTGCCAGTTTGAATGGACTGAGTCAGCACGGTGATGGATGAAGTTTCTGTGCACTAACCAGGCACAGTGAAAGTACAGCAAACCATAAAAAGATGAATTGCATGATGTGATGTGACAAATGTTTTAAGCAAACATTTGAGATAGTTGAGCAAACCCCTAAGTCAAGAAAAAAACAAATGATAACACAGTGATGCAATAAAAATACAGAAATGTCTTTATTTTTCAATTTATTTACAGTTTATTATCATCTGACCTTGTACAGCAAAAGGTATTGAAAAATATGAAAATAGCTCTGGATCAATTTCGCTTCAATGACTGTGATAGATTTCACCATGTCATGAATATTCTCAAACAATGTGATATCTCTAGTGTCTTTACGGCCATTCTGACTTCAACTAGGAAACAGGCAGGTGAATAGTTAGGCTTCACCAAACTCCACAAGATTTGCTTTCAGTTGACAGCATTTTAAATATCTCACAAGTTTCGCCATAATTGTAGGGTTTGAACATCCTTTAACAAAGAGTTCTTGATGTTGAATGATAGCTTGTCTGTGATTTCATGCTCTAGTATGGCCTAATTTTGCTCTTAGTGGTTTGTGTGGTTCCATGACAAAGGTGTATGATGTTGGTTAATCTAGAGCAATTAATCCTGAACTTCCACTTGTCATGAGCACCATTCTATTTGCTTTCCCACACCCCAGCAGGAATAGCTGGTGCTTTTCCATGATAGATTTTCAGGTTATCTGGATTTGACTCATTGCAATTTCATGGGCCTGCACTGTCCAATAGTTAACACAACTGCATGATACTCAGGTTCTCAATGCTGACATAAGTTGGTGGTAAGCTGCCTTCTTGACGCAGTCCACTTGATGTAGGTAGACCAACAATGCCATTATGGAGGGAGCCCCAGGATTTTGACAGAGTGATACTGATGTAATGATAGTCTATTTCCAAATCAGGATGATAAATGGTTTGGAGGGGAACTTGCAGATGACATTCTCATGTATCTGCTGCCCATCTTCTTCCAGATGTTACTAGATCTGGGTTCAGAAGGTGTCACCTAAGGATCTTTGGAGAATTTCTTTAGTACATCTTATAGACATTTGATAGCACTGCTACTAAGTGGATGATTGAGTATCTGTGGGGGTGGTGCCAATGAAGCAGACTACTTTGTCCTGGATATTGTCAGGTTTCTTTAGTGTTAATAAAATGCAGCAAGTGGGGAGTCCTATCCATCAGGATCTCCAGGACACAGCCTGAAGAATGCCAATTGCCACATCTGGAGAAAATATCAGGAACCGTGCAGGATATCTGCAGATAGAGACTTTCCCGGGTAGACAATGGACTTTTAAAGGTTGTGCATGTACAAGCAATGCCATTGAAACAGAATTAAAACATTAGAGGTAGGAGCAGGAGGAAGCCATTCAGCCCCTCGATCCTGCTCGGCCATTTGATATGATCATGGCTGATTTCATCTCGGCTTCAACTTCACTTTCCTGCCTGTTCCCCATAACCCTTTAACCCATTACTGATTGAAAATCTATGTCTCCTCCTTAAAATTACTCAGTGTCAATGAATTCTATTGATCTCTGATTTAAATCTGTTACCCGTTATCTGAAAACTATGACCTCTGATTTTAGATTGCTCCACAAGAGGAAACACGCTCTACATCTTTTTCTTTTGTTAATCATCTTTTAGCATCTCTTATACCTCAATTACATCTCCTCGCATTTTTCTAAACTCCAGTATGTATCGGCGTAAATTCTTCAGCCTCTCTACATTAGATGAACCCTTCATCTCTGGCATCAATCTACTGAACCTTTAATGAACTACATCCAATATAACTACATCCCTCCTCAATTGGGGAGACCAAAATTGGATTCAATACTCCAGGTGCGATCTCACTAATGCCTTGTACAGTTGTAACAATACTTCCCCACTGTTATACTCTATTCCTTAAGCAATAAATGCCAAAATTCCACTTACCTCCCGACAGCCTTCCCGACAGCCTTCCCGACAGATCCCTCTGCACTGAGTCACTTTAAAGTTTCTCTCCTTTTACATAATAAGTTACCTCCCACCAAAGTAAATAATTTCACACATCCATTTTAATCTTGGTTTGCCAAACTTTGGCCCATTCACCTCACCTATCCACACCCATTTGTAAAATACTTTATTTCTTCATGGCAACTAGGATTATGGGATATCTACTGAGTAGCAACCTTTTCTTGGAAGGACATATAGTAAGATGGGACAGAAATCAGTCAGAGGAAATGCCTATGCCATAGAAGATGAACATCAAAGATAATTAATGAGGCAGGTTTGGTAAGATACTGTGAGAGAATTAATTGGGCCTCACAGTGAGAAAACCTTCAAAAGCGCTGTGCAACTTAAACCTTCAAGAAAAATGCATAAGGTTCAGCTGGCATTGATTCTCACCAGTTTCAATTACAAGGAGGAAAAAAGCATGTAACATTTTGATTCAGTCCTTTAAGTTTTTACATTCAACATTTGATTCCACAATTTTAGATTATAGCCTTTCCCCTCATCATTTCAAAATAAACTTTTAATAATGATTCTGCTATTGCCATTTCCACCTCATCTTGACCCATCTTTAGTTCCTTTACCTTCCCCAACCACCTTCAATGGTTTTGCACCAAATGTCTCCTGTTACAGTGACAGTTTTTTTTCTTCTATTTCCCCACTTCTTCTTTTCCTGCCTCTGCACTTACTTTGACAGTGCTGTAGGATAAACAGGGGTGTGACAGCTTGGATACTTGGCACACACAAGTGCTCTATTCTCCTGCGATGGTTACCAACCAGCTATACACTGAGACAGTGGGATCTCGTAAATTGACAAAAATGTTTGGTTGTTCCGATAAGACCTTGATTACCAGATATGTGAAATCTAAAACATCAAAGATCTGTCAATTTCCTTTCTAGAAAGCAAAACTGAAACTCTGTGCTTGACTGGGTTTATCTGTATCAAACCTCATGTCATGCGAAGCCATCATACAATAATTTAAAAACATGGTGGATGTAATTGTGGATTGCAAAAAGCAGGATCATACATTGGTCAACAATTGAGTCCTAACTAGATAGAAAGAATTTGCATAGGGCAATGGGTGGTCAACTTACTTCTATTAGGCAGAAGTGGGTACTGCAGATGCTGGAGATTTACAGTCAAGGTTAGAGTGGTGCTGGAAAAGCACAGCAGGTCAGGCAGCATCTGAGGAGCAGGAAAATTGATGTTTTGGGCAAAAGCCCTTCATCAGGAATTTCTGATGAAGTGCTTTTGCCCGAAATGTCGATTTTCCTGCTCCTCGGATGCTGCCTGACCTGCTGTGCTTTTCCAGCAATAAAGTTTCAACTTTGATCTCCAGCATCTGCAGACCTCACTTTCTCCTCGTGCTTTTCCAGCACCACTCTAATCTTGAATCTTCTTCTGTTGTTCTATGTGCTTAGTGCTTTTAGAGAGTCACTAACAGTCACCCATACTGCTGTGGGTCTGGCCACACAGGTAGGCCAGAACGGGTGAAGGATGGCAGATGTACTTTGTCTTACGACACAGGGACAGACAGCCTAATCAGATCAGCTTTGTACTCACAACACAATAAAGTTCAAACCTTCAAAGACCCTCAATATTGACCCCAAAGATTCCTAACCAGTCTTTTAAAATAACACTTTATGAATAAACAATTCTCAACACCAGGTTTGTGGCTTAAACAAAATACTTAACTATTTATTAATAATATGGTAACTTTAGCATTGTATAATTAAACAACAAAATAATCTAATTGATGTTTATGATTTAAACTCAATAAGCTTTTACCCAGCGTTATTCACACAAAAGGCAAACAGACAACTACCAGGTAAGGAATACACAAAATAACAAAACTGGCCAGATTACTTAAATGGTTTTCACGATGCATTTTTCCACAGATGCATATGATTGTTTCTGGCTGATTTTCGGAAGACCTCAATCCGGATCACACTTCACTCTGAGGAAGTTTCAATAATACTTGTAACTTAGTTTTTATTCTCTGAACTTCCAATCACTGATAATGGGAGTTTAGGCAGGGAGCTTTCAAATCTTCATGTAACATTAACAGCCAAACTCCTCTGTCAGGCACATAATCCAAAACCCAGTTTTCAAATGCTCCAACCCCTCGATGTTTGACCATCCTCTTCCCTCCCAGACCTGCTGGCACCAATTCCCAAGTACTGACCTCATTAATGGCCAAACATCTGCTATCTGCTCCCCCACCACCCCCACTCCCACCCCCACCCCCGTTGAAGTATCTGTGGAACCTTTTGATCAAGAACCAACCTGAAATTCATTTTCAGGCCTGGCCTCACAAATAAACAACAGCTTGTTTGTCACTTTCCTTAACACAAACTGCTGACCACAGTCCAAAGGTCATTTTTCAGCTCACAGTTCACAGATCACAGCTACAAATCAAAATTGATAAAAGAAAGTAATGAAAAATCAGCAAGGGTTTCAACATTCACTCCATGACATTAATGAACAAAATTTCTTTTTTACTGAATCAGTAGTAGTTTTATCATCACTCGCCTTCATTTCCAGATTTATGATTAATTGAAATTGAATTCCATTAGTTGCCATAAGAGTATTCAACTAATGTCACCTCAACAATGGCCTGGATTGCTACTCCAGTGACATTACCACAATGTCAACAATTCGTCTAAAAGCTCAAAGGGGCCAAAAGGCTGACTGTTGATCTACAACGTCAATGCTCAGGGTGGTGCTGCCCTGTGGCGTCTGTTCAATAGCTGCTGCCCCTATTCAAGTAGCTGTCATTGTCATTATGGATGGGGAGTTGAAAGATACTGCACCTCCTACTCAATCGTCTATTGAACTTCTGAACATGACACTGTGTAACCTCGCAGGCAGTAAAGGGACTCGGTCACAGAGGTGTCCAGGGATCTTGAAATGATTGGCACTAAGTCGCTGTCCCCACACAAAATCACTGAGCTTAGACCTAAGGAGATGTTCCTCTCAGTGTAAATCACAGCATGATTGTGGCTGACCTAAAGCTTGCCATATTCTCTTTTTATTGAGTTAGTATAGTTCCAATTTCACATCTCAATTGTTTCTTGTTCTGCACTCACTTTCTCCAAACTCCTAAGTTGCTGGCCTCATGTGTAACCTTTGTACCGGGGGGCACAGTGCCATGTCCGATTACTTCATAATTATTTGAATTATAACAGCATATCGACCAATCATGATGGTATAATAAACAGAATTTTCTTAAACATCATTACTGAATTGAATTGAATTGAGTTTATTGCCACATGTACCAAGGCACAGTGAAAAGCTTTGTCTTGCGAGTAGTACAGGCAGATCACAGAGTTAAACAGCATAGATAAGTAAATTATAGGTAAACAGCAGCAAAAACAAAAACACAGGTACAGGTGAATGTAAGAGTTTGTAAGTCCATTCACTATTCTAACAACAGTAGGGTAGAAGCTGTTTCAAAACCAGCTGGTGTGTGTGTTCAGTTTTCTGTACCTTCTCCCTGATGGTCGAGGCTGTAGAAAAGCTCTGTCAGGATGGGATGGATCTTTGAGAATGCTGGCGGCCTTTCCTTGACAGCGGGCCTGGTAGATGGAGTCTACAGATAGGAATTTGGCCTTTGTGACTGTCTTGGCCGAGTTCACCACTCTCTGTAACTATCTCCGATCTTGAATGGTACAGTTGCCATACCAGGTAGTGATACATCCAGACAGAATGCTCTCGATGGCGCACCTATAAAAGTTGGCAAGGGTATTCGCGGTCATGCCAAATTTTCTCAGCTGCCTGAGGAAGAAGAGACGTTGTTTGGCCTTTGTAAACAGTGCGTCCACACAAAGAGTCCAAGAAAGTTTATTGTGGATGACCACTGGAGACATGATAGAACTCCCAGATCACCAGGCCTGATTTTTACTAAAAATTTTGATCCCCTATGCACATACCAATATTCATCCTCATATATTTTTGATAGAGTCCAGAGGAATGATGCTGGTATCTCTGAATGTATTTTCTTCATTTTATAAATCATGTTTGTAAAATGGTTATATCAGATACCCAGAGACAAATACCTCTGTCAGGTCAGACTAATCTTTAAATATGTCTGCTTCAGGCTCCACTGCTAAAGGCATTTTCAACTTCTGACATCACCATCTACTAATGTTTCCTCCAATGGAGATAGATTAAACCAAAGCTACAGTTTTGAAGCAAAAAGAAGCATTTTTGGAAAATGGTTATCAGTGTGGAATGTGTTTTATCAGTCTGTTGTTTAGTTTGTATGATATAAAATATTGATTCAAGCAAAAGACAGAAATGCAGTTTTGGGCAACGTATTCTAAAAGTCAAGGCTATAGAAGACTTCTTTGGATTTTTGCCAATTCAATGCATTTGTTTTTAGCTTGAAGTACTTCACAAATGAAAATATAGAAATGTGAAATAATTTTGTACTTTACATTTCAGCAAGTTACTACATTTAGAAATTTGTAAAACCTATTCCTCGTGTTAAAGTACAGGATACATTAAGTGTTGAAACAACCATGCACAAATGTGCCCCATATCTCCAAAATATTCTGTAAGGATGAGTGTAGTATAATTTCCTTTCAACAAGGAAGTAATAAGTAGTATAACTTTTACCACAGGGTGCTGTACATTCCTAAATGATACAGCGAATGATCAGATTTCTTAGGCAGATCCTTAAGTTTAGATTAGCATGCTTCAAATTCACATATTTTAATTTCACCAGAAATTATACTTTTCAATGATTTGCAGAAAGTTCTGTTGTTTTTGTTTACACCACATGCAAGATTTTAAAATGGTTGAAAATAAAGTACAGCATGTGTGGTCTATGATGTCCCTGCTGGAGACAGCCTACAGCACACAGATAAGAATTATTTATTCTCTCCTCCCCTTGGCCACATGTTTGAAATACCATGATAAGAGGTTTTTTAAAAATACGCTATCTAGATAGGAACACTTTTTATAATACAGTGAGCATTCAATAACTAGAAATATCCTTACATTAGTTCAGAATTCACAGTGTTTAAATAAATACTGATCCACGATTAGGATATGCTTTACTTAGAGGGCATAGATTAATAAAAAGATCAATAGGATTCCTGCTACTTGAGGCACCTTATAAGGATTTTTAACACAGTTGCATAAGTCAAATAATACATAAACCAAGAAATTGTGACTGCTGCAGAAAGCTTTGTTATTAAAAATGTGAGAGCAAGTGTGAATTATGTTAATTATGTTTGGCATTGTACGGATGGTGTAATGCATTAATGCAAGAGCAGACTGCTCCATAATATATTTTCACAATCTGCACTTATTTATCTTGAAGCTGCCATATAGTATTTTGCTGAAAAAGTGAGGGAAGGGGAAATTACTATGATCCTAGCTAAACAGATCATAATATTTCAGGATGTAAAGCATAACCCAAACATATGCTTTTTGGCAAATATTCTTCCTTTTAAAATTATGGTGTTCAATCATCTCTGGGATCAATCATTTACCTTTTCTGTCTTGAGTCCTTGTGTCTCTTTAGCTTCATCAACTATGGGTGTGAAAGACACCCATGTAAACCTCACTCACCTAAGGCTGTTGTTAGCAACACAGCGGTCAAACCTTCCAACCGATCTCACTGCGGAGGGCAGGCGGAGCTGCCTGTTACCTTTGCTTTCCAAGGTTGGAGGCACTTTGGTTGTGACCATTCAGGCACAGAGATTTTAACCTTGTTCCTCTCTTATGCTCAAAAATGGCTGTACCCAAATTTTCAGGCCACTGTATTTCAAAAACAAACTATTAGGCTGCTGCTAAATCTGTTTCTTATTTTACTCATGTTGTCATATCTTATTTTGAAGTCAAGACTGCATATTCCTGATTTTAGATTAACGCACTTCAATGACTCAGGTCAGTGGTAGTTAAATTGGTCAGGGTGTAAACCAGATGTCTGACCTGAAAGTGTGACATTATCAGTCAGGTGCAATAAATGTAGAGTTTCTCCTCCACTAGACTGACAAAGATGAAACAGACATGTCATTAGCATGAGTACATTATCATTCACAATCATTTACCCGAATCAATAGAATGCTGGCAACAAAGCTGAATGTTTTAAATAGAAATGGATAGATATATATAAAACTTTAGTTGTCATTCTTGAAACACAAAACAACCACTTTTCTGATATCCTATTACTTGACATAGCTAAAGCTGCTCGCAGATTGAACAGAGCAATGTTTTGTCTACATGTATAATTCTGCAACAATTTTATTAAAAGATCATCTGTAGAACTTTACACATTAGCAGCACAGAGGAAGGTAATACATGCTATTGTGTCTGCACTAGCTCCTTACTGAAATAATCCTAAACAAATCCCATTACCCTGCTATCTCCTCACACTCCTTTATATCCCTCTACTTACTTATCCAATTACTTTAATTAAATGTACAGTAGTTTAAATTGTTTAACCATGCAAGTGTCCAAAAGGGTTAGCGCCTAGGAACGTATTAAGCACTTGCACAATATGATGATATTGCATGAAAACAGGTGGAATAACAACTCTGACCTAACATCAAGGTCTCCCTCAGTCTCAGTGATATATATTTATCATTTTAAAAATTTGTTTACAGGATGTAAACATTGCTGACTAGGCTAGCATTTATTGCCCAGAGGACAGCTAAGAGCCAACCACTTTGCTGTGGATCTGGATTTACATGTCAGCCAGACCAGGTAAGGATGGCTGATTTCTTTCCTTAAAGAACATTCATGAACTAGATAGTTTTTACAAAAATTGTTGCCTAACTGTAACCTTAACCCATTAGGGACAGCTCTTCATTCTGGATATTTATTGAATTCAAATTTCACCATCTGCCATGGTGGGATTCCTAAAGCATTGACCTGTGGTCTTCATTGCTGGTCTACATCCTATGATCACTATTTTTCTTCTATCAATGTAACTTGCACCTAATTGCTATTATGCAGTAAACCACATCTTGTTTATGACAAGAGCTTCCTCTTGTGGGTTTATCAGATTTTTTTTTTATATACCATATTAAACCAAGCTTTCCCCACCAGGAAAGAGCATTGTGGCAGACAATCTAACAGATGGAGCATACACCTATTGTGACATTCTCTAAGGCAAATCATTGCCTGCTTTTCTATGCAACAATTCTCTCCCATCCTCTTGAGCACTTGGGTTGTAATTTTGAATAATAACTCTTCATCAATCTCTCCCCAACTATAGCTAATAATCTCTCTTTTGCATGTTATAAAACCTCTTTAGGAAGAGTGTCTAATAAATCTCCACTTAGTAGTGTCTGCTCCAACAGTAAATGTTTGACTACCTTATGGTATTCCTCCAAGCTATGTTTCTATTCCTGGTGTCATCTTCAGGCATGAATTGCCATAGGTTCAAAGTTTTATTGTAAGAAGTTGGAAAGGCAAATGTTGGGCTAGGGTTGAGGAACAAAGTCCTGCAGGCCAGCATATCCTGCTCCTGGCCATGATGAGGAGAAAGTGAGGACTGCAGATGGTGGAGATCAGAGTCAAGAATGTAGAGCTGGAAAAGCACAGCAGGTCAGGCAGCATCCGAGAAGCAGGAGAATCAATGTTTCGAGCATAAGCACTTCATCAGGAATGAGGCTTGTGGGTCGAGGTTGAGAGATAAATGGGAGGGGCTCGGGTTGGGAGGGGCTGGATGCAGGTAAGGCTATGATGAGGCCTTACCTTGTCAGCGGTGGAGTTGGTGCACAAAATGTGATAATATTACATGATTCCACAAAGGCAAGTCCAGGCTCCATTCAGTTATTCAGCAAACCCAAGGAATTGTAACCAATTGGGTCCACACCCACCATCCACCTGCCTGAGTCAATAACACCAATCATCAAATTCGCCTTGGAGTAGAGTTCAGGGTTTCACCCATAAAGATCCTGCTACACTGGAGGATGTAAGGTAACATTTAAAGAATCCTGCTTTACTTTCCAGTAAGTTGTTAAACTATTGAACTTTTTTCACAATAACCTTCAGATCTGTTGCTATGTGTTGCTACACTCTATGTCTGAGTGGAGTTCGTCACTCAGTAAAGGCTGACTTGAATTAAGCAACCAGCAAGCTCCGATGGTTCTGCGAGGATGTTTCAATCTTTAGTCATGACACGCCTGAACCATGGAACAATAGTTGCTCTTTCGTCTTGCTGTGAAAATATTTTCAAATATTGCACTAGTAAATGCAATGGTCACAATGCTTAACATCAAAAGTGTCCAGTCAGATGTTAAGGACTTAGACTGGAGGAGTTCACTATTGTTGTAGTCCCAATACTCCAGGGATCATGACATGAAATGGTTTTCAAGTTACCAAGATATCCTGTTAAATGCCTCAGCCATATCAGGTTTAAATAGAAATATTTATTGAGCAGGTTTCATAATAAACACAATTATTGGTTCATTATCAAAACAAAACTTATCAATCCGCAAACTTATGCAATCACTGATAAAAATATACCATTTGAAATATGTAGGTCTAAGCTTTTATCCTTCTCAATATCCCCAAAACACACATCAGCTAAAGTGAGAAAAAACCCACCGGCTAATGGATTATTGTTGAGGACAAAAAGGGTAAAGCATAGAATATTCCAAAGTCTGTTGCTTTAATGTTCTTGTTTGTGTGCTTACATCACCAATCATCCATGGTTGTCTCTGGAGTCTTATTGACATGAACACAATGTTGAGATGTTCCTCAATCAGTCTCTCTAAAGAGGAATTAGGTTTCACCCTGAACTCAACAAGAGAGTTTCCTTTTCACATTCCCCAACTAAGGATCACATCAAACAAGATACTCTCCATCTCGTCATTTTCAAACAGCCACAATAGCAAAGCTCACAGTAATCAACAAACATGTGATTTCTAGGAAAACTTGTTAAAAACAATTCCCAATGTCCACCTTTCAACAACCTTAATTTTTAAAGAAACCATTCGAGATGTTTGCACAAATTCTGATATAATCCACTAACTGTAGTCCTTCAAGATCTAAGTCTTCCATGAAATATTAAATATAAGTGTCATCACAGCACAGAAACTGTGTATTTTGTACTGAATACCTGATTGGAAGGAAGTCTAAATTCTAGAGGATGAGGATTTAATCCTTTCTGTGGCTGTTTTGAAAATTCTTTCCAACATATGCCAATGTGTATTCTATGAAACTTCAACATGAGCACGTTCAAAATATGTGGATCAATGGATTAGCAAACATAATGTATATAATATAATATCAATGGATATGCAAATATAATGTCTTGAATAAAATGAGCAGATTTGCACAAACTTGCTACTTGGCAAAATACAGAATAGCATAAAAGTTAATTGATATTAAAGAAGGAGTTCTACCTTCAACAGCCCTCTTGAAGAAAACCTTGCAACTTCCACATGTAAGGACTCCATAGTGACATCCTGAGGCTTCATCTCCGCAGATCAGACAGAGTTTCTGCAGACTCAGACCTGGGGCAAAGTGAGACATGTGGCCCCTTCCATTCTCTGGTCTTTAAAAAAAGAAAGGAATGGATTTCAAAATAAATTGACACACCATTAAAAATAATTACAACAAAACATCAGCTAAAGGTTTTACATCCATCTATGGTGAAGTTTCACCAATCTTGCATCACATTACTCTCTATATGTAAAATATTAGTTACATTCGATTGTATATTTGTAATGAATAATTTCACTTTTAATGTGAATATTTTGCTGATCTCATTGACTCTTGTAAAACTGCACTTTTTTAGTTAACAAAAATCACTAATTGGCAGATTTTCTCTTGAAGCCCATGTTTGCAATGAATGGTATCTGATTTTATTAATCTGTCTTCTGGCTAGTGCCAATTAAGGCTTTTCGTTTCATGGCTGTGCAATGGTGGAAAAACAAGTAATATCTTTGATGGCATTTCTGATCCAGTAATTGCAATTATTATTGGGATAATGTGAAATTATTATGTTGGCCACACGAGTAACAGAGCTAGGAGGTAAAAACTGATTAATAACAATCTGTTCAAGTCATCCAGCATTTACTATCTTAATCACAAAATTCTGCTCTACAGCAAGGGTGGTCTTGATGCTATGGGGGTGCCAGTTTTCCAGCAAGGTAGGGTTCCCACTACTTCCTTTCACTTCCTGTGGCAAACGCTTTCTGCTGAGTGTAATAGCGTTCTGTGCGATCATCAGAAATAAGCAGAATAGGCAAAATGTAGTCAATCAAGCCTCATGCTGAACTGATGTCAAACCTGCCAATGTGGATGTCACCATTTGAGTTAATGTCTTGTTTTGAGGATACACAGTAGTAAAGTATAAAGAAATAATCAAAAATTTGCTGTTTACTTTCTACTAAATGGCTGAGTTTATTCAGGTGCTGAATACACCCTCCCAATTAGAAAACTCTCAGGGCAAAATGCTACTTGAAGGGAAACCATTCCTGTGACCACAAAGTCCTTGAGCACATCATTTATTTCAGCAATGTCAGCTATCAGTGGAATGCTCCTTAGCCTGCAACGTGAAGGCGTGGTAGTGCAGGGGTAACAAATTAGGGGTTAAATGGCTCAGTGAGGGAGGAGACATAAGGAGAATGGGGTTCCCATCAGGACAGTCTTCCCGAGAGAACATTTTCTTCCTTCAGGAACAATGTGTTCAATGCCTGAAATTCAGAACTGTATATTTATTGTAACTAGACTTGTTGCCTCAGAACAGCCTGAGGATATCAATTTCACCGACTGACATGGTGCCCATGGCCCTTAGTTGTTTTTATCACAGTATTGTCCCAGGCTCTGGAACAAGCCACCATACACTTGTTGTCTGTGCATTGTTCAGTCAGAGACACTGATGGAGCCTCCATCCGACAGGAAAGTTGCCTTCATTGGCTTCTCTCTGAACTAATTGAAACAGTAGAGTGTGTATGTGGCTCTGTCACAATGGTATGCTATACTTTGGTACCGAGAGCCACTGAACACACCTGTCGGGTTTTGTGGACATCACATCATGGTGCGAAGATGGATGTCAACTGTAAAAGTTTACAATGTGGTTTTGCTGTTTATTTATACTCAGCACATCATGCTGTTCAATTCTCATTTTTAGCAACAATGAAGCATCATCCATCTGGTGACAGTCTGCTGATCAGAGAAGCTTTCACCGCCATTCCCAGCTGAAGGGCCACTACTGGGTGACCAGGGTTATTTGCTTGACACTTGGGTAGTGATCCCATCTGCAATCCACCATTCCTGGCCAGGATCTGTAACGATGGGAATCAAGCTGCTCTAAAGAGCATCATGGAGCAACTGAAGCTATGCTTCCATTGTTAGCGGCTCCAGGAGGAACCCTGCAGTCCTCTCTGTAGCAGGTGACCTTATTTTGTGGTGGTGTCCAGCGTCCTCCCCAATTTCACAATTGTAATGGTACAGCTTTTATAACCAGGGGTTCAGTGAAGAGCTCAGAAAGAGAAGGAAGGAATGTTGCAGGCAGCACATCCACATTCCAGACGAGAAGTCATGAGCACTTCATTCAATCTGGATTCCCATTACTACAGTCTCAGTTCCCAGTGTACAACAGTCCCACCCATATATACCACCAACCTGTTAGGAACCATTCCAATGTGCTTCTGACAACA
This sequence comes from Chiloscyllium plagiosum, assembly GCF_004010195.1. NCBI lineage: Eukaryota > Metazoa > Chordata > Chondrichthyes > Orectolobiformes > Hemiscylliidae > Chiloscyllium > Chiloscyllium plagiosum. The sequence continues at coordinate 95,112,105 of NC_057719.1, forward strand.
CTCAAATAAAAGCCATAACAACCATTCAAATTCAAAATTCTCAAACATCTAATATTCTTTATAATAAGCAATTGATCACTTTATTGTGGTGCTTGACTTGCAATTATTCTTGCCTGGACTTGTTTTCCTACACACTGGTAGCTCAGTAGCTGCAGAATGGCTGGCCAAAGGCTGCCACTATTCACAGATGTTCCTGTAACAAGAGAATTAAAGGATAACCCAGTGCAGCTCTTGGCTTCCTGGGCTTGGCTTTACCTGCACCACCTGCATTTGGGTACAGCACTTGGTACTGCTTGGTTGAGAGGCAGAGGCTACAATGATGGCCCAGTGCTGGACATGAGGGAACACAAAATGTCCATGCAGAGTGGAGTTCCTTCCACTTCCCCAAGTGGAAGTAACTCAGAAATCCTAAATACAGTAGCGCCTTGACTTATGAACTTAATCCTTTCCGGGACCCGGTTCGCAAACTGAATCAATTTTCCCATTGTTTGGATATTCAAAGCGCGCGTAGCAAAGCAGAACAATGACAATGAAACCATGTGGTCACACACGGGCCTTTTGCGTTCATACCTTGAATTTCGTACTTACGTTGAAGCAAAATTTTACATACAATCCTGTTTGTAAACCGATTTGTTCGTGAACGGGGTCATTCGTATGTCGAGGCGCTACTGTAATCTATTAGAGGAGATTGCTAGAAACCTCTCCTCACACTGGGCTGGACAGAATGAAGCTGCATCCTATTATGTTGCACTGACATGGCAACAAACAAAGGTTTCATCACCCGAGTCTGAGCTTTCATTGCCGAACTCTAACATTAGGTTGCTTCTGCCTGTGTGGCAATGGAAGCTGTGATATTGCTATTCTGCAAGTGTTCTCCTGAAAGTGGCAGGAAAGGATGGGCACCAAGTCCCTGTGCAAAACCATGTGTCAAGCTGAAGCCAGACTCTTCCCCATTCCTTGACAGTGACAGCTGGAGGCCCATCAAAAAGTATCATACATTTCTGTGTCTGCCTACCTCAGCCATTGTCAGGATGCCACCGAATCAACATCCTGATGGGAGGCCTCTGCAGTTGAACTCATGTGCAGTTTTACATTCTGGGAAGTTGACACATGCATGGCCTTGGCAAAAGTGAGGACTGAAGATGATGGAGATTAGAGTCGAGAGTGTGGTGCTGGAAAAGCACAGCAAGTCAGGTAGCATTCGAGGAGCAGGAGAATCAATGTTTCAGGCAAAAGCCCTTCCTTAGGAATCCATGGCCTTTCCCACTGCCCTGGTTATTGGGAATCCTGCTGTGAGATGTGCCAAATGTAAATGCTATCTCTAGTGGGCGGCACGGTGGCACAGTGGTTAGCACTGCTGCCTCACAGCGCCGGAGACCCGGGTTCAATTCCCGCCTCAGGCGACTGACTGTGTGGAGTTTGCACGTTCTCCCCGTGTCTGCGTGGGTTTCCTCCGGGTGCTCCGGTTTCCTCCCACAGTCCAAAGATGTGCAGGTCAGGTGAATTGGCCATGCTAAATTGCCCGTAGTGTTAGGTAAGGGGTAAATGTAGGGGTATGGGTGGGTTGCGCTTCGGCGGGTCGGTGTGGACTTGTTGGGCTGAAGGGCCTGTTTCCACACTGTAATGTAATGTAATCTAATCTAACACACGCAGTGACAATATTCACTGACTGAGTATTTAATTGAGTAATAGTGTTCTTTTTTTTTATCAGTTTCTTCTTCATTCAGGCCTTCAGCCTCCAGTACAACTGCCTGGACTAGGGGGATCTGAGAGCAGAGGCAGAGGCCACAGTTGTGATGAGGGAATGTGATATTAAGGCAAGAGCCTGCAATTGTAAGTCATAACAGATTGCAGAATAAAGATGAGATTTTGACGTACCGTATCAATCTCAATGATTTCAGTTTGTGTTCTGACCACTGCCTTAGGGGCAGCTGAACTCACGATGAAAGAAACATGACTCCCCGTTGGATAAGACATCGAGCCAAGGTTCTCCTTGCCTTCCCTTCTCCACTCCTCCCTGACCAGATACCAATGCTGCACATTCTGGGTCACCATATCTTGGGAAAGGGATGGAGGGGGGCAGTGAATCAATGAATGTGTCGCAATATTCTTGGAGATACGTCTACCAGAGCTGAATATCTGATAATGGATTACAACAGTGCACGATGTGGGAGGGTATGACAAAGCTATGAAAATGAGGCATGAGTCACGGTCAGTGAAGATTAGTTATAAATGAGTGAATAGATTATGATGAATGGAGCCATGTGGGAAGTTGGTTATGTAAATTATGGATTGTTAAGATCACATGCACTGATCTTAACCACAAATGAGGTCTCTAAGCTTATTTCAGTACAAAGTTAGAAATAACAAAACACCAGGTTATAATCCAAACCTGAAGGAGCAGCGCTCTGAAAGCTAATGCTTCCAAATAAACCTGTTGGACTAAAACTTGGTGCTGTGTGAGTTTTAACTTTGTCTACCCCAATCCAACACCAGCTCCTCCACATCAGTATATCCTTTAGGTCCTGGGGCTACGCTGGAAGGATTAGCTGTAATGGTCAGACTTCTCAGTGTGTCCTGAAGATATTTTGGTTTCCTGAAGGAAGATAAACCCTCTCCTCCTGAGCCATATGCAAGAACATTGGAGAGGGATCGTTGGTCTGTTGCCCCATTTTTGTCATTCCTTGCCTGTCTTCTATTCTTCTTAAAACAAAATGATATCCCATGCTGCAGTCAGAATGCATCTCGTCTCTAAAAGGTGCAGTTTGGCTTTAAGTAGAATGGACTCACTTTACACGGTGTTAACCTCTCGCAAACTCAGGCCTCATGTTGATGCATACAACTACCCAACAACACGTTCAGCACCGGGCTGCTTGCCACAGTCATTAGTATGAGTGGGCAGCACTGAGTTTGCCAGCTGCCTGCCTCACTCTGAATAGTTGCAGGTTAATTGTACATTGTGATCCCTGCATCAGTTTCAGGAGTTATCCAATTTTGCCTCCTTTGTTTCTCATGGGAATCTGTTAAAAGCAGCTAGACGGGAGCAGTGCACTAGTTAAAATGAATCCAGATATTTTGATATTTAATAAGAATTCACTGTTCATGAGTTAGGTGATGTTATGTAATGGGTGAAACTTTGTGATTTGGTTGTGGTGAGAGGGTTTTTAATGATGTGAAAGGGTGGCAAGTGAAGACCACACTGCCTTCACCTTTGGATAACTTTGGTACCCTCATTGGGGCATGGAAGTGACCAATTGATACCTTTGAAAGGTTTCATCTTGTGCAAGTGGAATTAGCCCAATTGGTGACAGAGCATTCAACATGTGGGATCATGAGAAACAGTGGGTCTTTATTGGCTCAGGGTACGTGATGGGTCCATCTTTCAAAGGAACCCAGTGAGTAATCACAGGAGCTCAGGAAGTGGGGAGCTTGCTGAGTGCCATCGCTGCCCCCCCCCAACCCCCACATCTCCACACATGATTCCTTCTCTACCATCACGCACCTGTGCCTCAACCCCACTTTAATCAAATGCCTGATGGGTGTCATACGACTTGCAGCCCCCCTTTTTGCCAGTGACACTGTGGAGAACCAAAGAATTGCTGGGAATTTGTGACAGACAGAACTTCTGTTCCTTGGTGAAAGTGAGGACTGCAGATGCTGGAGATCAGAGTCAAAACGTGTGGTGCTGGAAAAGCACAGCCGATCAGGCTGATCTGATGAAATTCTCATGCTCGGAAAGTCAACTCCCCTGCTCCTTAGATGCTGCCTGACCGACTGTGCTTTTTCTGTACCACACTTTTTGATTCTGCTCCCCCCCTGGTACCCCTTGATCCTGGGGTGGCACCGTGACTCAATGGTTAACACTGCTGCCTCATGGTGCCGGGATCCTGGATTAGATTCCAGCCTCAGATGACTGTCCCTGTGGATTTTGCACATTCTCTCTGTGGTTGTGTGGGTTTCCTCCAGGTGCTCTGGTTTCCTCCCACAGTCCAAAGATGTGCAGGTCAGGTGGATTGGCCGTGCTAAAGAGCCCATAGTGCTCAGGGATGTGGAGGTAAGGTGGATTAGGTGGATAATGCAGAGTTGCAGCGATGGGGTAGATTTGGTTGGGACACTCTTTACAGAGTCAGTGTAGACTCAATGAGCTGAATGGCCTGCTTCCACATGGTAAGGACTCTATGATGCTAAAGACTGCTGTTTGCCTCTCATGTTGCTGTTGGCGCAGTACGTGCAAGACATTCCTCAAAGGAGGTATTACAGAGTTCTCATCGGCAAATGTGATACCCATCACTTCCATAACATCCCACCCAATGTGTCTGAGTGTGAACTAATCAGTTAATAAACATGAATTTTTTTTTCCCTTTGCTAAGTCTCACATTAGACATGTTTTGGTTCAGATGAACCGGTACTTCCTACCACTTGAAAATTAATTTTTACATGAACTTTCTATTTATGTTTCAACTTAAGTATTAGAAAACAGAAACAGTAAATTCCAAAGGCAAATCATGGGATCTCATGAACAGAGAAATCTCTGTATTTTACTGAAGGAAGGATACAGTGTATCGTTTAAAAAAAAACGTTCATCTGCCATGACACAAACTCGGATCAAATATTAATCTGTACTACTGACATGTTGGCAACAATACAGTATGGAATACATGGAGATTAGCTGAAAACTGCTAAGTGGCAGTGAGGTACTGAGTCAGGGGATAGAGATACTCTTGGGAAATAATTTTCACTATGAAGGACTTGACTGATCATGCATAACACTCACAAAAAGGACATATTTGAGAGGCACAGATGGAAACAAAGTAAGTAGAGTTTTGCATCATGTTTTCTGTTATGATGACATCTTGTGAAGAGTAGCGTAAAGGCATTGTATATTACTTTACAAAGAAACCAAGTCTAGTACATCGACATCCTTACGTACAATCAGAGTTCCTGCATTCCACCCTTATCTGTTTTAGAACACTTGTGTTTTTTGAACTTTAGGTTAAGAAACGTTATGAAAATGGAAGTTAATTTGAGATAAAGTTTTACATGTTCCAAGCTGAAAACTCCTCTGGACAGAAATTTTTCAACTTTATATAATTAAGACAGAGGAGAAAGTGAGGTCTGCAGATGCTGGAGATCAGAGCTGAAAATGTGTTGCTGGAAAAGCGCAGCAGGTCAGGCAGCATCCAAGGAGCAGGAGAATCGACATTTCGGGCATGAGCCCGAAACCATTCCTGAAGAAGGGCTCATGCTGAAATGTCGATTCTCCTGCTCCTTGGATGCTGCCTGACCTGTTGCACTTTTCCAGCAACACATTTTCAGCCATAATTAAGACAGAGTTCTACATTCATTAGGCTTTGAGCCTTAATTTTCAGAGATAATATATTTTGTCATGTAATGACAGGTGAATCAATCAGATCACAGGGTTTTGAAACCTATAGAAGTCACTTTATTTTATTGGATTCAGTAATTATTGGGATATAATTCCATTTTCATAGAAATTACAAATTCTTGCTTTCTCTGATTTCTTGATCATTTATTGAATGTTGGAATACAAGTTTTTGTAACATGTTGTAAAGTTTTAATAGACAACTAATCAACAAATAACAGTCAGTATTGATGTACTTCCAATAACGATATTTGTCTACCAAATAAACGGGTGCAAGAATGCATCATAAACTTTCAGCTAATCAGGAACAGACATGCATGGGAATCAGAAAGAGAAAGATTGATAGTACAAGGTATGAATATCCCAGTTCTAAATCACGAGGCTATCGTAGCCCATCATGCTCGGTTTTTTAGAGTTTGAAGGAGCACTCAGTATTCATAATAGTCCAATTCAACAGGAAAATAACTCTAGCTATTGAAAATAAGAAGTAACAGCCAAATGAATCTGACACTTTTCTATCTCCCTGTTTATTCAGTCCTCATTTCACTAAGTCCTGCCAGTTCATGTTGCCACTGTTACATATCTACCCACCATTCTCACTGTTACATATCTACCCACCATTCTCACTGTTACATACCCACTCACTATTCTCACTGTTACATATCTACCCACCATTCTCACTGTTACATACCCACTCACTATTCTCACTGTTACATATCTACCCACCATTCTTCTCATTGTTACCCACCCACTCACTATTCTCACTGTTTGCCACCCATTCACCATTCTCACTGTTACCCACCCACTCACCATTCTCATTGTTACCCACCCACTCACTATTCTCACTGTTTGCCACCCATTCACCATTCTCACTGTTACCCACCCACTCACCATTCTCATTGTTACCCACCCACTCACTATTCTCACTGTTTGCCACCCATTCACCATTCTCACTGTTACCCACCCACTCACCATTCTCATTGTTACCCACCCACTCACTATTCTCACTGTTTGCCACCCATTCACCATTCTCACTGTTACCCACCCACTCACCATTCTCATTGTTACCCACCCACTCACTATTCTCACTGTTTGCCACCCATTCACCATTCTCACTGTTACCCACCCACTCACCATTCTCATTGTTACCCACCCACTCACTATTCTCACTGTTTGCCACCCATTCACCATTCTCACTGTTACCCACCCACTCACCATTCTCACTGTTACATGCCTACTCACTATTATCACTGCTACCTTCCCACTCACTGTTCTCACTGTTACCCACACACTCAACATTCCCAATGTTACCCACCCACTCACTATTCTCACTGTTTGCCACCCATTCACCATTCTCACTGTTACCCACCCACTCACCATTCTCACTGTTACATACCCACTCAATATTCTCCCTGTTCCATACCCATTCACCATTCCCACTGTTACATACGCATTCACTATTCTCACTGTTACCTACCAACTCACTATTCTCACTGTTACGCCCCCACTCACTATTCTCACTGTTACCTATCCACTCACCATTCTCACTGTTACAGACACATTCACTATTCTCACTGTTACCCACCCACTCACCATTCTCACTGTTACATGCCTACTCACTATTATCACTGCTACCTTCCCACTCACTGTTCTCACTGTTACCCACACACTCAACATTCCCAATGTTACCCACCCACTCACTATTCTCATTGTTACCCACTCACTCACCATTCCCACTGTTATGTACCCACTCACTATTCTCAGTCTTACATAGCCACTCACTATTCTCACTGTTACCTACCCACTCACTAATCTCAACATTCCCTTACCACTGTAAATAATCATTCGTCTCCATGTTCCTCCATCCTATTCCGTTTTAGTGCTCTCAATGACATTGTGACAAGGAGAAGCAAAATATTTATGCTTTTAGTTTCTTTATAATACTTTTCTTCATTCAGCGTGAAAGCACGGAACGATCGTCAATAATGTTTAAAAGCAAGCGTGACTTTCTGGTGGCAACTGTACACCACAACTGTGTTGAAAATGCATTGAGGAGTTGGCAGATGCTCAATCAAGAGGGTGCAGCAAGCTGTGATGATAGTGTTGCCACTGGTACTGCTCACAGTGTGCAGCAACATGTGATGCTGGATTTAGTGTTGGCACTGCTCATTGTGTGCAGCAAGCTGTAATCGGAGTGTTACGGTTGGCACTATTTACTGTGCGCAGCAAGCTGTGATGGGTGTGTTAAAGGTGGCACTGCAATAACAACACTGTTTACTGCACACAGTGAGCAGTGCCAACAGGAACAATACTATCATTGCTTGCTGCACACAGTAAGTAGTGCCAACAGCAAGCTGTGATGGGAGAGTTACTGTTGGCACTTCCCACTGTGTGCAGCAAACTGTGATGGTATTGTTACTGTTGGCACTGCTCACTGTATGCAGCAAGCTGTGATGGTAATGTTACTGTTGGCACTGCTCACTGTGTGCAGCAAGCTGTGATGGTATTGTTACTGTTGGCACTGCTCACTGTATGCAGCAAGCTGTGATGGTAATATTACTGTTGGCATTACCTACTGTGTGCAGCACGCCGCGATGGTTGTGTTAGTGTTTACACAGGTCACTGTACGCAGCAAGCTGTGATGATAGTGTTACTGTTGGTACTGCTCACTGTGTGCAGCAAGCTGTGATGGTTTTTAGATTAGATTAGATTAGATTAGATTACAGTGTGGAAACAGGCCCTTCGGCCCAACAAGTCCACACTGACCGCCGAAGCGCAACCCACCCATATCCCTACATTTACCCCTTACCTAACACTACGGGCAATTTAGCATGGCCAATTCACCTGGCCTGACTGCTCACTGTATGCAGCAAGCTGTGATGTTAGTGTTATTGTTGGCACTGCTCACTGTATGCAGCAAGCTGTGATGTTAGTGTTATTGTTGGCACTGCTCACTGTATGCAGCAAGCTGTGATGTTAGTGTTATTGTTGGCACTGCTCACTGTATGCAGCAAGCTGTGATGTTAGTGTTATTGTTGGCACTGCTCACTGTATGCAGCAAGCTGTGATGTTAGTGTTATTGTTGGCACTGCTCACTGTATGCCAAGCTGTGTGATGGTATTGTTACTGTTGGCACTGCTCACTGTATGCAGCAAGCTGTGATGGTAGTGTTACTGTTGGCACTGCTCTCTGAATGCAGCAAGCTGTGATGATAGTGTTACTGTTGGCACTGCTCACTGTATGCAGCAAGCTGTGATGGTAGTGTTACTGTTGGCACTGCTCACTGTATGCAGCAAGCTGTGATGGTTGTGTTACTGTTGGCACTGCTCTCTGTATGCAGCAAGCTGTGATGGTATTGTTACTGTTGGCACTGCTCACTGTATGCAGCAAGCTGTGATGGTAGTGTTACTGTTGGCACTGCTCACTCTATGCAGCAAGCTGTGATGGTAGTGTTACTGTT
>NC_057719.1:95121447-95123708 GCF_004010195.1 Chiloscyllium plagiosum
GGCACTGCCCACTGTATGCAGCAAGCTGTGGTATTATTGTTACTGTTGGCACTGCCCACTGTATGCAGCAAGCTGTGATGCGTGTGTTACTGTTGGCACTGCCCACTGTATGCAGCAAGCTGTGGTAGCATTGTTACTGTTGGCACTGCTCTCTGTATGCAGCAAGCTGTGATGTTATCGTTACTGTTGGCACTGCCCACTGTATGCAGCAAGCTGTGGTAGTATTGTTACTGTTGGCACTGCCCACTGTATGCAACAAGCTGTGGTGATGGTGTTACTGGTGGCACTGCTCACTGTATGCATCAAGCTGTGATGGTATTGTTACTGTTGGCACTGCTCACTGTATGCATCAAGCTGTGATGGTATCGTTACTGTTGGCACTGCCCACTGTATGCAGCAATCTGTGGTAGTATTGTTACTGTTGGCACTGCCCACTGTATGCAGCAAGCTGTGGTGATGGTGTTACTGGTGGCACTGCTCACTGTATGCATCAAGCTGTGATGGTAGTGTTACTGTTGGTACTGCTCACTGTATGCAGCAAGTTGTGATGGTATTGCGACTGTTGGCACTGCCCATTGTATGCAGCAAGCTGTGGTAGTATTGTTACTGTTGGCACTGCCCACTGTATGCAGCAAGCTGTGATGATATCGTTACTGTTGGAACTACTCACTGTATGCAGCAAGCTGTGATGGTAGTGTTACTGTTGGCACTGCTCACTGTATGCAGCAAGCTGTGATGGGTGTGTTACTGTCTGCACTGCCCACTGTATGCAGCAAGCTGTGATGGTATCGTTACTCTTGGCACTGCTCTCTGTATGCAGCAAGCTGTGATGTTATCGTTACTGTTGGCACTGCTCACTGTGTGCAGCAAGCTGTGATGGTATTGTTACTGTTGGCATTACTCACTGTATGCAGCAAGCTGTGATGATATTGTTACTGTTGGCATTACTCACTTTATGCAGCAAGCTGTGATGGTATTGTTACTGTTTGCACTGCTCACTGAATGCAGCAAGCTGTGATGGTATTGTTACTGTTGGCACTGCTCACTGTATGCAGCAAGCTGTGATGGTATTGTTACTGTTGGCACTGCTCACTGTATGCAGCAAGCTGTGGTGGTATTGTTACTGTTGGCACTTCCCACTGTATGCAGCAAGCTGTGATGGTACTGTTACTGTTCGCACTGCTCTCTGTATGCAGCAAGCTGTATTGGTATTGTTACTGTTCGTACTGCTCTCTGTATGCAGCAGGCTGTATTGGTATTGTTACTGTTGGCACTGCTCACTGTGTGCAGCAAGCTGTGATGGTAGTGTTACTGTTGGCACTGCCTACTGTATGCAGCAAGCTGTGTGATGGTAGTGTAACTGTTGGCACTGCTCACTGTATGCAGCAAGTTCTGATGGTATTGTTCCTGTTGGCACTGCCCACTGTGTGCAGCAAGCTGTGATGGGAGTATTACTGTTGGCACTGCCCACTGTATGCAGCAAGCTGTGATGGTATTGTTACTGTTGGCACTGCTCACTGTATGCAGCAAGCTGTGATGGTAGTGTTACTGTTGGCACTGCCTACTGTATGCAGCAAGCTGTGTGATGGTAGTGTAACTGTTGGCACTGCTCACTGTATGCAGCAAGTTCTGATGTTATTGTTCCTGTTGGCACTGCCCACTGTGTGCAGCAAGCTGTGATGGGAGTATTACTGTTGTCACTGCCCACTGTGTGCTGCAAGCTGTGATGGTATTGTTTCTCTTGGCACTGCTCACTGAATGGAGCAAGCTGTGATGGTATTGTTACTGTTGGCACTGCCCACTGTGTGCAACAAGTTGTGATGGTATTGTTACTGTTGGCATTACTCACTGTATGCATCAAGCCTTTTCTCAGCAGAGAGCGGTGCGAGCTGGGCAGAAGTGAGGTTGGAGCGCAGAGCTGGTCGGGAAGGTAAGTGATTGATATTTGAGAGGGTGTGTTCTAGACCCCAGACCCTACATAGTAGGGCCTCCCTCCCATCCTTCTCCTCTAACCTAATTTTAAAGTTCACAGGTAAGCTACTCAGTGTTCTTGATTTGGAGACTAAGTGTAGAGTAATGGCAGCACAGGCAGTGGAATGTTCCTCCTGCAGGATGTTTGAGGTAGGGGTGACCACCGATACTCCTGCCGACTTCATCTGCAGGAAATGCAGTCAGATCCTGCTCCTCACAGAACGAGTTAGGGAACTGGAACTGGAGTTGGATGAACTGAGGATTATTCGAGAGGCTGAGAGGGTGATAGA
>NC_057719.1:95127189-95145710 GCF_004010195.1 Chiloscyllium plagiosum
GTTGCCACTCGGGTGGATAGAGCTTGTAAGAAGGCCTATGGTGTATTAGCGTTCATTAGCAGATGGATTGAATTCAAGAGTCGTGAAGTGATGTTGTAGCTGTACAGGACTTTGGTTAGGCCACAGTTGGAGTACTGTGTGCAGTTCTGGTCGCCTCACTTTAGGAAGGATGTGGAAGCTTTGGAGAGGGTGCAGAGGAGATTTACCAGGATGTTGCCTGGAATGTAGAGGAAGTCGTACGAGGATAGGTTGAGAGTTCTCGGTCTTTTCTCGTTGGAACGGCGAAGGATGAGGGGTGACTTGATAGAGGTTTATAAGATGATCAGAGGAATAGATAGAGTAGACAGTCAGAAACTTTTTCCCCGGGTACAACAGAGTGTTACAAGGGGACATAAATTTAAGGTAAAGGGTAGAAGGTATAGGGGAGATGTCAGGGTGGGTTCTTTACCCAGAGAGTGGTGGGGGCATGGAATGCGCTGCCTGTGGGAGTGGTAGAGTGAGAATCTTTGGTGACTTTTAAGCGGCAATTGGATAGGTACATGGATGGGTGCTTAAGCTAGGACAAATGTTCGGCACAAGATCATGGGCCGAAGGGCCTGTTCTGTGCTGTATTGTTCTATGTTCTATGTTCTAAGCTGTGATGGTATTGTTACTGTTGGCACTGCCCAATGTATACAGCAAACTGTGATGGTATTGTTACTGTTGGCACTGCTCACTGTTTAGAGCAAACTGTGATGGTATTGTTACTGTTGGCACTGCCCACTGTGTGCAACAAGCTGTGATGGTATTGTTACTGTTGGCATTACTCACTGTATGCATCAAGCTGTGATGGTATTGTTACTGTTGGCACTGCTCACTGTATGCAGCAAGCTGTAATGGTAGTGTTACTGTTGGCACTGCCCACTGTGTGCAGCAAGCTGTGATGTTAGTGTTACTATTGGCACTGCCCACTGTGTGCAGCAAGCTGTGATGGTATTGTTACTGTGGTCCCCAATTTCCCCCCAGATGTAGTCGACGATGCCCCCCACCACATCTCCTCCACTTCCCGCTCCTCCGCCCTTGAGCCCAGCCCCTCCAATCGTCACCAGGACAGAACCCCACTGGTCCTCACCTACCACCCCACCAATCTCCATATACATCGTATCATCCGCCGTCATTTCTGCCACCTCCAAACGGACCCCACCACCAGGGATATATTTCCCTCCCCACCCCTATCAGCGTTCCGAAAAGACCACTCTCTCTGTGACTCCCTCGTCAGGTCCCCACCAACCCAACCTCTACTCCCGGCACCTTCCCCTGCAACCACAAGAAATACAAAACTTGCGCCCACATCTCCCCCCTTACTTCCCGCCATGGCCCCAAGGGATCCTTCCATATCTGCCACAAATTCACTTGCACCTCCACACACATCATTTACTGCATCTGCTGCACCCGATGTGGCCTCCTCTATATTGGGGAGACAGGCCGCTTACTTGCAGAAAGTTTCAGAGAACACCTCTGGGACATCCGGACCAACCAACCCAACCACCCCGTGGCTCAACACTTCAACTCCCCCTCCTACCCCACCAAGGACATGCAAGTCCTTGGACTCCTCCATCGCCAGACCATAGCAACACGATCCGCCCCCACCCCCACTCTGGCCTATTACCCTCACCTTTACCTCCTTCCACCTATCGCATTTCCAATGCCTCTCACCCAAGTCCTTCCTCCCTTCCTTATATCTTAGCCTGCTTGGCACACCTTCCTCATTCCTCAAGAAGGACTCATGTCCAAAACGTCGATTCTCCTGTTCCCTGGATGCTGCCTGACCTGCTGCACTTTTCCAGCAACACATTTTCAGCTCTGATCTCCAGCGTCTGCAGTCCTCACTTTCTCCTAATCTTCCTCTAGTCATTCTTTTCTTCCTGATATACCTATACAATGTTTTAGGGTTTTCCATGATCCTATCTGCCAATGACTTCTCATGTCCCTTCTAGACTCTTCTTAGCCCTCTTTTTAGGTATGTCCTGGCTAACCTGTAACTCTCAAGTGCCTTCAAGTCTCATCCTAATATAAGCCTTCTTCTTCCTCTTGACAAGAGACTCAACTTCTTTAGTAAACCACGGCTCCCTCTCTCGACAACTTCCTCTCTGCCTGCCCGTTCATACTTGTCAAGGACCTGCAGTAGCTGTTCCTTGCAGAAGCTCCACATTTCAAATGTGTCCACCCCCTGCAGTTCCCTTCGCCATCTGATGGATCCTAAATCTTGCCTAATTGCATCATAATTGCCTTTCCCCCAGCTATAACTCTTGCCCTTCATAAGGGCATACTGTGTCAGGATATAGATCTTCACAAAACACCAGCTCATTTCCAACCAGTGTCATGTATCATTGCAGCATTACATCCCTGAATTGGTATTCAGTCCCTCCCCCAATGAAGAAAAACATCTCACATGTCTCCATATTCACCTTATCTTCCTGTCCTGCCACCTTCAGGGCCTTTACAGTCATGCACTCCAAGTTCTCCACTAACTCTATCTCCCTCGATATCCTCCCATTTATTGTGTATTCCTTCGCTTTGTTTGCATCCCCAAATGCATCACCATACAAATCTCCAGACTGAATTCAACTTACCTCTTCCCACCCACTGTTACCATCATGAAGTTGATAGTCATCTTCTTCATGATCAACTACAAGTTGTCTGCAAACTCCCTAATTGTGCCTTCCACAATGGAAGTCTAGACTGTTAACATATGCCATAATCAGCACAACACTAATCCTGAAACCTACTGAAAGCTACTTGCCATTCACAATATCACCTGTCAACTGTTTTTCTTTGTAACCAATTTTTAAATTCACTGGTGGGCATCGCTGGCTGTTCAGCATTTATTACCTGCCCCTAGTTCCTTTGAAAAGATGGTGGTAATGAGCTGCTTTCTTGAACTGCTGCAGTCCACCTGTTGTGGATTGACCCACAATGCTCTTAGGGAGAGAATTCCAGGATTTTGACTCAGTGACAGTGAAGAAAAGTTAATATATTTCCAAGTCTGGATGGCTTTCCCATGTCTCGGCTGCCCTTCTTGTTCTAGATGGAAGTGGTCATGGATTTGGAAGGTGCTGTCTAAGGATCTTTGATGAACTTCTGCAGTGAATCCTGTAGATAGTCCACACTGCTGCTACTGAGTGTCGGTGGTGGAGCAAGTGGATGTTTGTGGATGTGGTGCCAATCAAGCGGCTGCTTTGTCTTGGATGATGTCAAGCTTCTTGAGGGTTGTTGCAGGTGCACCCATCCAAGCAAGTGGGGAGTATTCCATCACACTCCTGTAGCCTTGTAGATGGTGGACAGGCTTTGGGGAGTCATGCGTGAGTTACTCACTGCAGGATGTCTAGCCTCTGACCTGCTCTTGATGTCATTGTATTTATGTGGCTTGTCCAGTGAGTTTCTGGTCAAAGCTATCCCCATAATGTTGATAGTGGGGGAATTCAGTGATGGCAACACCAGTGAATGTCAAGGGGCAGAGGTTAGATTTCTCTTATTGGAGATGGCAATTGTGTGGCATGAATGCTACCTGGTACTTAGCCAATGAAGAAAAGCAGGATGAGCTCCAGCTGACTATCAGATCAGTTTATCAAAGCTTGCATCAATCATTCAGTTTTGTTCTAGGGTGCAGACCCTTGCTGCACTCAAATGGGTCATTAGTGTCAAAGTAGCCACCCTCGTGTCTCAATCTTATATATTACATTTTAAAACAATAAATCAAGTGGATCCTCTTGCTGCTCATATGCACATCATGTTTTGATTTAATACTGTTACAGATTTCCTATCACTGGTTTATAAAGGCAGGAGTATGTTCTAGCTAGTGCATTTTCACTACTTTTTCTTTTCACCCCATCAATGGTGACATGGAAAATAATGCTGAACAATGTGGTGTTGCCTTGCTAACACTGGATAGTATTTACATTTATACAGAATATTAAATGGCATAATCAACAAAATCCAGATGATGACTTCAAAAGAAGCTAGCAATGCAGGACCAAACAAACAGGCTGACATTTTAGCTGTGGGCTAGAGGCAAGGTGTGGTCATTGTTTCTTGCTGAGGATTTAGTGAAATCCTCTTGGTATAAATTATTAAAATGCGTTAAAGTTGCCGTTTTGCCATTTCTCAAGGACTCCTGCAAAATGTCCACCAGGTATAGTGGGGGGGAATCAGGAAAGGTTTGCCAAAACTCCACCATAAATGTTGCATTTAAAATCAATTCTACAGGGAATTATTGTAAAAATGATACATTTTATGAATAATATGTCGAATGAGGTTGTAGAGACAAACATCATATTCAATACTTATATGGGAATCCCAAAGAAGAATAAGCTTCATTGACTCAATGCATTTTTTTTGTTCTTCATTTTGCTTATACTTTTACAAATCTGTTAGAGTGGTTAAAAAGAATTGAGTTGATTTTCTAGCTGTGGTAAATGTAGTCCTGTCCAAAAATATATTTGTAGATGCATCTCTTTGAGGGCAAACAGGCAACACCGAAAAGTGCAAAGGTGTGCAATTAGTCATGGGAAATGCAGATTCATAGGGATAGGGGTTGGGTTTGGATGGGATGCTCTGTGGAGGGACAGTATGAACCAAACGGGCCGAATAACCTGCTTCCATACTATAGTCATTCTATGAATAAAGCATTAACACACTGACTATCAAGTATTGTGCAAAACAATTCTTCTTTACAGACTAGGCGATTAACAGCTTAAAAGTAACACGATACATTCTTTACAAAACAGAAACAGCAGAAACTTAATGGAATGATATTGCACAACTGCTTCCACTGATTGTGCTGACAGAAGACTCGAAAAGCTGAAATCCTGACTTTACAGATTAACAGGTATAGTTCTGAGGCCAAGAGAGAAGAAAATTACTTCAGAACAACTCGAACAGCTCTTTTCATACCTTATTAAAAATTATTTTATTTTATAGAGGTTTGTTACGTAAAGATTAACACCCTTCAGTTTGTTAAAAACATGATCTAGAAAAGATTTTGTTGAAAGAAAATAGCCCAAAAGGTGCCCCCTTTGATAACAGCTAATTACGTAATATATTTGCGGTATCTTCTAAGTTTTATCTAAACGCTAACAAGTGTGAACACGTTAAGATTAAATATAAATAATATTGTATAGTTTCTGGCATTTGCAGTACTAGCCTAAGTTATTCCTATTTTTTAATCATTATTTTAAATTTTGGCAAGTTATTTAAATTTGGGGTCACTGACCACTTTAAAAGATGATTGCTCTGAAACGCTGAGTCAGTCACTAGTGGGAATGGATGGTAAAGCAGTTGCCAGTAAAGCATTACAGACAATGTGGATTAGGCAGTAACAACTCCTTAATTCCCTTTCCAATGCAAGGTAAGGTTTGATGACCTCACAAGGTTAGCTAAAGTGAAAAAGCAACAACAAAAACAGAAATCTCTGGAAAAGCTCAGCAGGTCTGGCAGCATCTGTGGAGAGAAACCAGAGTTAACCTTTCAGGTCGAATGATCCTTTCTCAGCTCTGAAACATTAACTCCAAGTATGTATGAAATGTTCAGGAGTGACACTTCCCTCTAAGAAAGATGTCAATTGCTGCAATTCAAGCATTGCTTATTGAGACATCACCAGTTGACAAATGTAAGTGATGAGATTTTTAACTGTTTGTCAAAGTTAACAGTCTGTGACTGACTGACAATAATTAACATGCTTTGCCAAGTATGTAAATATTCCACACAAATCCATGGACGGACAGATTACAGGAGTAGGGACAAATGGAGGAGGCAGAGAACACTTAGGGACTCAGCTAATTCTGTTGGAGATTAAGATGTGAGAGGGCCTAGTACACAGGGTTTGTGCTGACTAAATGCTCA
Organism: Chiloscyllium plagiosum; assembly: GCF_004010195.1. Taxonomy (NCBI): domain Eukaryota; kingdom Metazoa; phylum Chordata; class Chondrichthyes; order Orectolobiformes; family Hemiscylliidae; genus Chiloscyllium; species Chiloscyllium plagiosum. The sequence continues at coordinate 95,133,070 of NC_057719.1, forward strand.
TAATCATTAATCAGAAATGGTTCTTTCTTGAGCCTTATATTCAAGGTGAAACATGAGATGAACAGTTAGAATATAAACTGTAAAGAAAGAGAATCATATCTTTATTCTTATCTCCACAGAAGCTTAGAACTTAAAAGATATTTCAGAAAGAGAGAAGAGATCAAGAATGGAACTCAGGTCTCCATCCCTTATGGACTGAGACCACCTATAATGGAGCTAGATTTGCTGATTGAGAAAGAAATCAAATTATGATGAGGGTACAAAGAGCATAATTGTTTGTGGCATTATGCATTTACGCTGCTGATTGGAGAGCTGGCAAGAGGCATAAACTGCCACTATTTGGGAACGTCTGCCAAACCAGGCAGTGTCAAGGCCACCTAACGGCCTACTTCTCTTACCATGAGCAGCCAGCTCTTCTGCTCAGCTGCACCACTCAGAGGCTGCTGTAAAGGAAGGCTTTAAAGTCTCAAGATTGATGGATGACCCAACATTTGTGCGGTGGGGAAGGATTTGGGTGAAATTGTTAGCAGAGGGGCAGGCAGCAAGGACAGTGGAGAGGACTACCTCTTGCCATCCCTTCCTAATGTTCGGGGTCACTCAACCACCATCACCACCAGTCAGCCCCCTCAATGACAAGCTACATGACTATAGCTGCCCTATGGCAAAAGGCCCCGGATTAATGTCAATGACATTGGGAGTTAGCCCTCAAGTGGCTTTTAGTCAACCACACCCTTTCCTGCCCAGAACCTCCCCCTAGCAGAGACTGGAAGATGGCCAGGTTCAGGTATGACAGTGTCCTGCCTAATTACATAAAACCTCCTGCTTACAAATCACCAACCAACCCACAAGATTCTACCCAATACTGTCTGCAAAGGGATATTGAGAGGTTGAGTGAACGCACAAAATATGGAGTTTCGGGAATGAATGTGATTTAGTGATTTGGATCAGAAATTGGCTAGCTGAAAGAAGCAGAGGTTGGTGGTTGATTGGAAATGTTCATCCTGGAGCTCAGTTACCAGTGGTGTGCGGCAAGGATCTGTTTTGGGGCCACTGCTGTTTGTCATTTTTATAAATTATCTGGATGTGGGCATAAAAGGATGGGCTAGTAAATTTGCGGATGACACTAAGGTGGGGAGAGTTGTGGATAGTGCCAAAGGATGTTGTGGATTACAGAGACATAGGTAAGATGCAGAGCTGGGCTGAGAGGTGGCAAATGGAGTTTAATGCAGAAAAGTGTCAAGTAGTTCACTTCAGAAGAAATAACAGGAATGCAGAATACTGGGCTAATAGTAAAATTCTTGGCAGTATAGATGTGCAGAGAGATCTCGGTGTCCAGGTGCATAAATCCCTGAAAGTTGCCACCCAGATTGATAGGATTTGTAAGAAGGCATATGGTGTGTTGGCGTTTATTGGTAGAGGGATTGAGTTTCGGAGCCACAAAGTCATGCTTCAGCTGTACAAGACACTGGTAAGGTCGCACCTGGAGTATTGCGTACAGTTCTGGTCACTGCATTATTTGGTAGAGGGATTGAGTTTCGGAGCCACAAAGTCATGCTTCAGCTGTACAAGACACTGGTAAGGTCGCACCTGGAGTATTGCATGCAGTTCTGGTCACTGCATTATTGGAAGGATCTGGAAGCTTTGGAAAGGGTTCAGAGAAGATTTACTATTTGTTGCCTGGTTTAGAAGGAAGGTCTTATGAAGAAAGGCTGAGGGAACTGAGACTGTTTTCGTTGGAGAGAAGAAGGTTGAGAGATAACTCAATCGAGACATATAAGATAATCAGAGGATTAGATACGGTGGATAGTGAGAACCTTTTTCCTTGGATGGAGGAGACATAGCCTTAAATTGATGGGGGAGAGATATAGGACAGATGTCAGAGGTAGTTTCTTTACTCAGAGAGTAGTAGGGGCGTGGAACACACTGCCTGCAACTGTGATAGAATCACCAACTTTAAGAGCATTTAAATGGTCATTGGATAAACATATGAATGAGAATGGAATAGTGTAGGTTAGATGGGCTTCAGATTGGTTCCACGGGTCGGTGCAACATTGAGGGCTGAAGGGCCTGTACTGTGCTATAATGTTCTATGTTCTATGAGTCTGCTCCACCATTCAATCATGGTTGATAAATCTCTCAACCCCATTCTCCCGCTTTCTTCCCATAACCTTTGATCCCTTTACAATTAAGAACATATCTATCTCTGTCTTAAATATACTCTCCACTTACTAAACAGTGCAGTTTTAATAACATTCAAGAACCTCTACACTATCTGGGGCTCAACAGCCCACTTGATGAGTATCCCCCATCAGCCATGATCAAATAGCAGAGCAGATGTAATGGGCTGAGTGACCCAATTCTGCTCCTATATCTTATGATCTTAAAACTGAACATCTACGTTTCTGGTATTGAGACAGGCTCTAAGGTAATGAGGGATATGGGTGCATCAGGTTCCAAGCGATCGATTGAGAGGTTAAGTGAATGCACGTGATAGGGGCCTCTCTAGTCAGAGGCACAGGCAGATATTTCTGTGACCAGCAGCAAAAAATCAGAATGGTGTGTTGCCTCCCTGGTGCCAGGATCAAGGATGTTTCAGAGAGGGTGCAGAATGTTCTCACGGGGGAGAGGAGCAAACAGGAGGCCATTGTACACATTGGAACCAACGACATAGGAAGGGAAAAGAATGAGATTCTGAAGGGAGAATATAGAAAGTTAGGCAGGAATTTAAAAGGGAGGTCCTCGAGGGTAGTAATATCTGGTACTACGAACCTGTGAAGGTAGGAATATGAGGATAGAGCAGATGAATGCATGGCTAAGGAGCTGGTGTATGGGAGAAGTTCACATTTTTGGATCATTGGAATCTCTTCTGAGGTAGGAGTGACCTGTACAAGAATGATGGATTGCCCCTGAATTGGAAAGGGACTAATATACTAGCAGGGAGATTTGCTAGAGCTGCTCAGGTGGGTGAACTAGTCGGGTGCGGAGGGGGGAACACAGGGAGATAGTGAGGAAAGACTGGTACAGTTGGGAAAAGGAGCTAGTCAAACAAACAGTCAGGGTAGGCATTGACAAAGCAGAGAGCAACGTAGGACTGATAAAGTGAAGTGCATTTATTTCAATGCAAGAGGCCTAACAGGGAAGGTAGGTGAATTCCAGACTTGGTTCGGAACATGGAACTGGGATAACATAGTATTACAGAGACATGGCTCAGGGATGGACAGGACTGGCAGTTTAATGTTCGAGGATACAAATTCTACAGGAAGGATAGAAAGGGAGGCAAGGGAGGAGGGGGAGTGGCATTTTAGATAAGGGATAGCATTACAACTGTACTTAGAGAAGCTGTTCCTGGGAATACATCCTGTAAGTATAACAGGGTGGTTATGGTAGGAGATTTTAACTTTCCAAAGATAGACTGGGACTGCCATAGTGTTAAGAGTTTAGATGGAGAGGAATTTGTTAAGTGTGTACAAGAAAACTTTCTGATTCAGTATGTGGATGTACCTGCTACAGAAGTTGCAAAATGTGACCTACTCTTGGGAAATAAGGCAGGGCAGGTGACTGAGATGTCAGTGGGGGAGCACTTTAGGGCCAGTGACCATAATTCTATTAGATTTAAAATAGTGATGGAAAAGGATAGACCAGATCTAAAAGTTGAAGTTCTAAATTGGAGGAAGGCTAATTTTGACAGTATTAGGTAAGAACTTTCAAAAGCTGATTGGGGGCAGATGTTCGCAGGTAAAGGGACGACTGGAAAATGGGAAGCCTTCAGAAATGAGATAACGAGAGTTCAGAGAAAGTATATTCCTGTCAGGGTGAAAGGAAAGGCTTGTTAGGTATAGGGAATGCTGGATGACTAAAGAAATTGAGGGTTTGGTTAAGAAAAAGAAAGGAAGCATATGTCAGGTATGGACAGGATAGATCGAGTGAATCCTTAGAAGAGTATAAAGGCAGTAGGAGTATACTTAAGAATGAAATCAGGAGGACATGAAAAAGCTTTGGCAAAAAGAGATAAGGAGAAACCAAAGGTATTTTACAAATACACCAAGGACAAAAGCGTATAGGGCCCCTCAAGGATCAGCAAGGCGGCCAATGTGTGGAACTGCAGGAGGTGGGGGAGATACTAAGTGAATATTTTGCATCAGTGTTTACTGTGGAGAAGAACATGGAAGATATAAAATGTGGGGAACTTGATGGTGACGTTTTGAAAAATGTCCATATTACAGAGGAGGAAATGTTGGATTTCTTAAAATGCATAAAGGTGGATAAATCCCCAGGACCAGATCAGGTGTACCATAGAACACTGTAGGAAATGAGGGAAGTGAGTGCGGGAGTATTTGTATCATCGATAGGCACAGGTGAGGTGCCAGAAGACTGGAGGTTGGCCAACGTAGTGCCACTGTTGAAGAAGGGTGGTAAAGACAAGCCAGGGAACTATAGATCAGTGAGCCTGACATTGATGGTGGCCAAGTTATCATGGGATTCCTGAGGGACAGGATTTACACGTATTTGGAAAGGCAAGGAGTGATTAGGGATAGTCAACATGGTTTTGTGCGTGGGAAATCATGTCTCACGAAGTTAATTGAGTTTTTTGAAGAAGTAGCAAAGAGAATTGATGAAGGCAGAGCAGTAGACATGATCTCTATGGACTTCTGTGAGGCATTCAACAATGTTCCTCATGAGAGACTGGTTAACAAGGTTAGATCTCATGGAATACAGGGAGAACTAGCCATTTGGATACAGAACTGGCTTGAAGGTAGAAGACAGAGGGTGGTTGTTGAAGAGTTGTTTTTCAGACGGGAGGCCTGTGACCAGTGTTGTGCCACAAGGGTAGTGCTGAGTCCACTGCTTTTCGTCATTTATATAAATGATTTGGTATGAACATAGGAGGTACAGTTAGTAAGTTTGCAGATGACATCAAAATTGGAGGTGTGATGGGCAGTGAAGAAGGTTACCTTTGAGTATAATGGGATCTTGATCAGATGGGCCAATGGGCTGAGGAGTGGCAAATAGAGTTTAATTTAGATAAATGTGAGGTTCTGCATTTTGGGAAAGCAAATCAGAGCAGGACTTATACACTTAATGGTAAGGTCCTGGGGAGTGTTGCTGAACAAACAGACCTTGGATTGCAGGTTCATAGCTCCCTGAAACTACAGTCGCAGGTAGATAGGATAGTGAAGAAGGTGTTTGGTATGTTTCCCTTTATTGGTCAGAGTATTGAGTACAGGAGTTGGAAGGTCATGTTGCAGCTGTACAGGACATTGGTTAGGCCAATATGGCATGCAATTCTGGTCTCCTTCCTATTGGAAGAATGATATGAAACTTGAAAGGATTCAGAAAAGATTTACAAGGATATTGCCAGGGTTGGAGAGTTTGAGCTACAGGGAGAGGTTGTATAGGCTGGGGCTGTTTCCCTGTAGCATCGGAGGCTGAGGGGTGACCTTATAGAAGTTTTATAACATCATGAAGTGCATGGATAGGATAAATAGACAAAGTATTTTACCAGGGGTGGGGGAGTCCAGAACTGGAGGGCATTGGTTTAGGGTGAGAGAGGAAAGGTAAAAAAGGGACCTAAGTGGTAACCTTTTCACACAGAAGGTGGTTCGGGTATGGAATGAGCTGCCAGAGGAAGTGGTGGAGGCTGGTAAATTGCAACATTTAAAAGGCATCTGGATGGGTATATGAATAGAAAAGGTTTAGAGGGATATGGGCCAAGTACTGGAAAATGGGACTAGATTAGTTTAGGATTGCTGGTCAGCATGGATGAGTTGGACCGAAGGGTCTGTTTCCGGCTGTACATTTCAGTGACTCTATGACTCTATTCTTGCCCTCCATCACCAATGCACAATTACAGCCATGTGAAGCATCTACAAAATGGCCTATCCCACATCCTTAGACTGTGACCCCTGGTTCAGGACTCCACAGTCATCAGAAACTTCCTACTTGTGTCGGTTTCGGTGAGATCACCCTTCATTCTTTTAAACTCCTGTGAATAAAGTCCTAACTGATCTCATTTCTCCTCATATGTCAGTCCTGCCACCCCATGAATTAGTCTGGTAAATCTTCACTGCACCCCCTCCATGGCAAGCACATTTTTCCTTCGATAAGGAATATACACAATATTCCAAGCATTATCTAATCAAGGCTTGTACAATTACAGTAAGACATTTCTGATCCTGTACTTGAATCTTCTTGCTACGATGGCCAACATGCCATTTGCCGCCTTCACTTCCTGCTGCCCCTACATGCTTACCTTTCAGTGACTAGTGCACAAGGACTAGTCACTGGTCTCATTGCACTTCCCTCTTTCTCAACCGATTGTTATTCTGAAAATAAACTCCCTTCCTGTTTTTGCCTCAAAGTGGATAACTTCACATTTACCCACATTATACTTCATCTGCCAAGCATTTGCCCATTCTCTCAACATGTAAATCACACTGAGATATCTTACATCCATCTCACAGTTCATCCTTCCACTCAGCTTTGTGTTTTCAGCAAACTTGCAAATATTACACTTAATTCCTTCATCTAAATCATTTTTATATATTGTGAATAGCTGCAGTCTAAGCATTAATTCCTATGCTACCCCACAAATCACTGGCTATCATTCAGATATAGATCAGCTTATTCCAAGTTTGCCACCCAGTTCTCTCTCTGTCTCAATACTCTAACCCCAATCCCATGAACTTTAATGTAACATGCTCATCTCTTATTTGGGACCTTATCAGCTTGATTTGGTTTGATCCACCCGTGCACCACCATAGACTTATATCATTCTTTTCTACTTTTTTTATCCAGGACTGACGTTCTGCACAACTGAACGACCTTCCCATTACCAAAACCACTGAGACTTTTTTAAAACTAGTAACCACCATGAGTAAATCACCCATGTATGACTGATACTTTTTAAGTTTGGTGCGGGACTCATTTTAGCTGTGTGAATAATTTGCATCGATTTATGTCACTGGTTATTAAAATACTATAAATTATGATTGTTAAACATATCTCTTTGTATGATTATTTTTCCTAAGAGTCCTCTTCATGAACAATATCCAAAACAGTTAGATCTTTAACTCTGAGCAATCTGTTAAAGTTTTAAAAAGTACATTTTCTGTGGGATATTATAATGTATTAGAGATAAGTTTAGGTTTTAGCCAAATTACAGCAATTACAGACCAGTCAGGTTAACTTCAATGGTAGGGAAGCTTCTAGAAGCTTGTGGAGAGAATTAATAGTCACAGGATAGGTGGGAGGATGAACTATGAGGTGTGTTGATAAGTTATGGTTCATGAAGTAAAAGGGACAGTAGCAACATGGATACAAAATTGGCAGCATGATAGGAAATAGAGTCAATGTCAATGGATATTTTATACAGCACTTCACTAATTTCCTTCTGAAAATGCCAATACATTAGCTCCACCAGTTCCCTTGTATCAACTATATCCTCAAAGAACCTGATCAATTTTATCAAGTATGATTTTTCTTTCACAAAACCATGGTGACTGTGTTTGATTGTGTGAAACATTTCTAAATGTCTTGCTATTTCTTCTTTCACAATGGACACTAGCCTTTTCTCAATGACAGATATTAGGTTAACTGCTCTATGGTTTTCTCTTTCTATCTTTCTTCTTTCCCAAACGAAAATAATTTTTGAATCTATTGGAATCCTCCTTGAATCCAGTGAGCACTGGAATATTTCAACCAAAGCCTCCATTATTGCTGCAGTCACTCCCTATAAAACCCTTGGATACAGGTCATCAGCTCCTGGTGACTTGCCTGTCATCAATCCCGTTGGTTTGTCAAATGCTTTGTTCCTTGTGATAGAGATTGTTATGAGGTCTTTCCTCCCATTAGCATCTGTTATCTTTGGAATATTTATCATGTCCTCTGTTGTGAAGACTGATGCAAATTATTGTCATAAACTATTGGCCGTTTCCCTGTTTCGTTATTAATTCAACCTCCTTTACCTTTTTTTCCTATTCTTCGGGAACATCAAATGTGTCAAATAACTTTGTTGAGTTCTCAGTCTCGATCTGTCTGCAGTTTCACCTAACTGAGAGCCATACATTTATTTACTTCTATTTGTATCATTAATTGGATCTGTGTTACAAAAGCTGCAAGTATTCAGCTAAAACAATTTATATTTTTGACTTTTTACTATTATTAATTATTCTGCTTCTAATTTTTGCTGTATTCTTGTTTTTTTTATATTTTGCAGAATTCTTGTTTATATTTTCTACTCTTTCCTGATTATTGCTCACCTTTTCACTGCTTTCCATCTTTGCTCTCATTTATTTTTGATTTTGTTAATGCTCCCTTCAATTGAATTGGGCGGAGGTGGGTTTCCTGATGAAAGGCTTTTGCCCAAAACGTCGATTTTCCTGCTCCTCAGATGCTGCCTGACCTGCTGTGCTTTTCCAGCACCACACTAATTTTGCCTTCAATTGAACCTTCTGCTCTCACTAATTAAAGCCCCATCTCTAACTCCAGTTATATGACAAGCAAGGTAGTGGTCTCATGATGGTTAAAATGAAGCCCATTCCAATACAACAGCTCTCTCTTTCTCCAGAAAATATGCCAGTGCTGCACGAATCAGAATCCACTTCTCTGTCACTAACAATCTCCACATAATCCATCTGCAACACATTGCAACCCAGCCATCTCTATCCTTTAATTCATTGATTTCTATAATAAATATTTTACAAGTGAATATCTTAACTGTACTCTCTAGCTGTAATAATGTTTCCTGAATTAATCGACTTTTCGGGCACAGGCCCTTCTTCAGGCCTGTGCCCGAAACGTCGAATCTCCTGTTCCCTGGATGCTGCCTGACCTGCTGTGCTGTTCCAGCAATAAAGTTTCAACTTTGATCTCCAGCATCTGCAGACCTCACTTTCTCCTTCCTGAATTAATCCACAAGGTCAATCAAAAGAGACACAGAAGAAATTGTCTTACTGCTTTCCTGTGACATTAAACTTCAACTCTGATAGATAGGAACAAGTTAAAGAGCTCCCTGGTGTCAGTTTTTAACTTCCCTCTGGACTGTCCTTCTCTCTCAGATCCATGCTTCCCTTTATGAAGGGGGGGGAGGGGGGATTCAGTGACGGTAACAGTATTGAACATCAAGGGGGCGATAGTTGGATTCTTTCTAACCCACAGCACTTGACCGCCTGACCCTTGACCTCCCATCTCTGACTTTGAACCCACCTTTTCTCATGAACTTGGAGATGGATTGGTCCATGATATTACTTGGCAACGTCATGTAATTGGCCATTGGGTTGTCCCTCATGACCTTGAAAGAGGAGAGATGGACAATCTTCTCGAGGGCGTCATCTTCCAGAACCTTCCCCATGAACCGGGCCACCTTCTGGATCTCCCGCCTGGGGTTCTAGATGGAGAGAAGCAAAGGAGAGAGGGGTTACAGCTCCCGGGGTCAGGGAGAGGGTCCATGCAGGGTCAGGGGTCAGGGAGAGGGTGCATGCAGGGTCAGGGGTCAGAGAGAGAGTGCATGCAGGGTCGGGGTCAGAGAGAGCGTGCATGCAGGGTCAGGGGTCAGAGAGAGAAGGTCCATCCAGGGTCAGGGGTCAGTGAGAGGGTCCATCCTGGGTCAGAGTCAGAGAGAAGGTGCATGCAGGGTCAGGGGTCAGTGAGCAGGTCCATCCAGACTGTCTAGTCGCTTGTCTCCCCATCCCTCTCCCTCCCTCTCTCCCTGTCCCTCTCTCTCACAAACCATGTTAGAAGCACAGAGTCCTCCACTCTCTCCCTCTATTCGGTGATTGTAACTCTCCTCCCTCTCACTTGTCTAAGGTGCTGGTGACTGTCTCCACTCCTCCTCACTCATATTCATCAATTGTTGGATCTTGCAAAATAGGAGTCTTCAAATGGAAACAACATTTGGGGAATGACAAAAGGGGATCATGTCGAGTGTCAAAATTGAACTCATCCTACCCAAGCTCAAGATGGATACTCAACATATTCAAAGCCAAAGGCAATAGAAGATGATAGTAGCTTGAACAAATTAATTTAATTTTGTTGATGTTAAGTAGGATACATTTTTTTGTTCATAATTTTTTCCTGATGATCAGATAGAGGATGCGGTACAGCCTTCAGATCACAGAGGACACGTACAACTAGATGTTGCTGTCTTGTTTTGCATACAGAGGTTGATATTTTGTTTACTGGATAATATTATTTCAGGACAACACATAAATAATGAAAAAGGAAATCAAAGATGAAATCCTGAGGTTACTGCAAAGGTGGAACTGTTGAAAGCAGTGCAATATGTCCATTATCAGTGTAACCAGTGAAGAACAATACCATAGAGAAATGTTTATCCAACAGACATTGTAGAGGGATTTAATGTTAATTGCTGTTCAACTCGTATTTAAAAAGTAAAATGTAGTGACAGCCATGCCTGCAGAGAATGTTGTATGTGACTCTAACCAAGAGGTTATGCACTGGATGTGCCAAACGTTGAGCATCTGGAGATTAATCTTATTCTACATTATTAGCATCACAGTACTTAAGCTGCAATTTCCAGATGATGGGTTTTATCTAAACTATTGGATTGGTCTGATATCATAACTAAGAAGCTTGCACAGTAGATTCACCTTGAAAAACATATCAAAAATAAAGAATGTAATATTTCCCCCTATTTTGTACCCAAAGCTTTGTAAGCCTGAATTCAATTTTGAATGGATGGTAGAAAACATAGGATACACCACTGTGCTCAACATCTTATCAAAAACATTGAGCCATGGTAAATGTCAGTTTCAAATAATACCATTAAAATATTAACTATAATACAATATTAAATTAACCACAGCCATTAAGTTTAACAAATTCATGGGGATAAATTATCAATAAAATACTTGTAACAATAGGAAAGTATGCAATAAGATAAAGGTTTCTGTATAGTTTATATTTTGGTAAGACTTTTCTCTCTGAAGTGGACATCCAGACCATTAAGACCCTGATGATATGAAACCACATATTTGTTTGGGGCTAGAGCTGGTTGTAAACAAGTATAAGAAGAAGACCTGTCCCAATCAGGTCCGTGCTTTGATGGCATTGGTATTATTGAAGTTCTTTAGCGAGATCTTGCACTTGATGCATGTTGGATTGTTTCTAGTTGTGTTTGTGGCTATACAAATGTTACAGAATGTTACAAATCTAGGATTGATGCTGTCCAAATATAAATATAAATGTTGGAAATAGGATAGAGATACAGGGCTTTAAAAGAACCACTTATCAACACATGCCAGTAGATCTCACAGGATGGAGTCAGTCTCTGCAACATCAACACAGAATGGCCCTTTTCACAATGGAAAAATGGTCTCAATTTCTAAATGCACATAAGATTATTCTTAGAAGAAATTTTGTCTATGGTTTACAACGAAAGAAAGGTAATCTAAATATATATCTAGAAAATCACAATGTAATTGTAAAATTTGCGGTTGATTTATCCGAGCTACTGAATGAAACATAGAAAATAGGAGCAGGAAGAGGCCATTCAGCTATGCGAGCATGCTCCACCATTCAATATGATCATGGTTGATCCTCTATCTCAATGCTATGTTCCCACTTTTTCTTCATACCCATTGATGCTATTAATATCTAACAGTTTATCAATCTCTTCCTTGAATATACAGTGACTCAACTTTCACTTCATTCTGCAATCTCAAATTCCATAGATTAACATTGGCTTTGGTAAGAAACTTGAAAAAAATCATATGAGATCAGCAGAAAGCAGATTCCCAACATCAGCAACAGAAACATTTCATTTTCCAATCAAGTACTCAACGGTGAGACTGAATTCTCATGAGTGAGCAGCTAATGAGACTAATTTGTACACATTTACGAGGAGTTGGTGCTGTGATAATGTCACTGGACCAGTAATCCAGAATCCCACATTAATATACAGAAGATGGTGAAATTTGAATTTAGTAAATGGGTGGCACGGTGGCACAGTGGTTAGCACTGCTGCCTCACAGCACCAGAGGCCCGGGTTCAATTCCCGCCTCAGGCAACTGACTGTGTGGAGTTTGCATGTTCTCCCCGTGTCTGCGTGGGTTTCCTCCGGGTGCTCCGGTTTCTTCCCACAGTCCAAAGATGTGCAGGTCAGGTGAATTGGCCATGCTAAATTGCCCGTAGTGTTAGGTGTAGGGGAATGGGTCTGGGTGGGTTGCGCTTCGGCGGGTCGGTGTGGACTTGTTGGGCCGAAGGGCCTGTTTCCACACTGTAAGTAATCTAATCTAATCTAAACATTTGGGATAAAATGGTGACCATGCATTTGCTGTCAATTACTATATAAACTTGTCTGGTTCACATATCATCCTTCCCTCTTCTGGCCCACATGTGCCTCCAGTGCAGAGCACTGTGGTTGTTTAGGCTGTTATGAATGGGTGATAAATGCTGACTGAGCCAGGAAAGCAAAGATTATTACACTATTTTGCCTCACTGATACACACTGGATAGAAACTCATTGGCGGCAGTTCCCCATACGAGTTGGGCCGAAGGGTCTGTTCCTGTGCTGTATATCTCTGTGACAATTAGAGCGGTAACCTGACGAATCCAGTTTGTTGTTTGTCGTGGGCGGCACGGTGGCACAGTGGTTAGCACTGCTGCCTCACAGCGCCAGAGAC
>NC_057719.1:95145897-95180811 GCF_004010195.1 Chiloscyllium plagiosum
TAATCTAATCTAATCTAATCTAATCTAATCTAATCCTCTGTACTCCATCTTGGAGACTAGGTGCCAACATCTCAGGGCACTTGCCACAAGTAGTGACTGCTGCACTACTCCCGCAATTTAGCAGGACTTTCCCTTCCGTTCCCTGTCCGCGGAAATTGGCAGTAACTGTGCAGGATATTGCTCATTGCCAGCACTTTACTGTGTGCACTGCTGGGCTTTGGGAATCCTTGATGGTCTGGGCAATGATCTGTAACTGATATCTGTGGCAAGTGTTAGAATCCTACAAGTACAGTGCAATAGGAGGGCGGTGCGAAGGTAATGAGGTGAATTACAGAGAATAAGGTGAGAAAACTCACCAAAATGAACACGTAGCTGAATTCTGGTGAAATTCAATCCATAGTTATTTCTTTTCCAAAATTGATACATTGATACTTCTACAACACAAGCCTGACTTTTAAATAACACAATAAAGTATAATCTGTATTTCACGTGCATCATAGAGTTGCCAGGCTGAATTCATTAGTATTTTGGTGTTTGCAAAATAACTTAAAACTTATAAAACTTGTCGTGCATCTTCTATGATTTAGCTTCCTTGCAGATTAAAACATAGAAAATAATACGTTGATATTGGAAAATGGGAGGGCAAGGAGTTATAACACAGCAGAAAAGGACAGAAAACACATCACAGAAAGAGGAAACTGGTAAAAGTATACATATGCTGAAAACAACAAGACAGTAAGAATACAAGAGATGATACTAACAAAGAATTCAGTGAAAGTAACTCAGAAGAAAAACTTAAATAATAAAAATAATAGAAATCTACGTAAAGAAAATTCAAGGCATCCAAAAATTCAAGAATAATAATAATGGCAAAAAGAAACCCAAGAAAAAAGATAAAGAGAATGTGAAATATAACAAATAAGGTATCAGGAAAAATATAACAAAAGACATAAAGAAAAGCTAAATTCAGAAATGAACACAAAGAAAGAGAAAAGGCAACTGAAATGATTAGTTTTTCAAGCATTCAATAAATTTCATCTGCAACAATTAGCTGCATTGTATAGAATTGGTATAACAAAAATTGGAAAAGAAAGAAGTTATGAGGCATAGAAATGTCTGAAAACAGAACTTTAAAAATATATATATGTCATATAAATGTAGTATAAATTAAGCAGATACTACACATGACATATTCACTCCCTTGGAGTATTATATTCTAGTCTGGGTTAGGTTTTATCAACTGTACTAATTCTGAGGAAAGGTCACTGGACCTGAAAGGTTAACTCTGATTTCTCTTCACAGGTGCTGCCAAACTTGCTGAGCTTTTCCAACAATTTCTGTTTTTGTTTCTGAACCAATTGAAGGTTATTTCATCATCCACTACCCCACAATGCTCTGTGTGACAATGGGGAAGTTGGCAGTTCGGGATTGGTTACCTTAGTGCCCTGGGTATCTGGTTTGCAATGCTGGTGACACCAATTTCTCTAAAGGCTGAGGTTACCATGAAAATTCTTCCTTCTCAATCTTGCCCCTCACCTGAGGACAGTGACCCTCAGGTTAAATTCACCATCAGTCATCTCTGCCTGGGATTATAGTAACTTTACTTTAGATATTTCTGCTCAGCTGACAATTTTCAAATAGTAATTATTTTATCTTCATTATAGCCATGTACAATGCAAAAATAATTTGTCATTTTTTATTGTGTAATAACTTCATCGTGGCCTGTTTTACCTTGTTCTCAAATTCCTGAAAAGAATGGCTTTGAATTGCTATGAAGTTCCATCTATTTGCTGCGACTTCAAAACAGCGCTAAAAACTTGCAAGAATAACATAAGCATTGCTCAGTCTGCTTTATGGGGGTGTTTCTCCAACATTTACACCAAAGCCAGATCAAACAAGTTGGAGGACCACCACAGAAATCAACCCTCTGACATTCTGTAGTCAATATATTAAAGAATTCACTTCCAAACTAAATAATAGCCATTGTGGACAGAATAAGCTTTACACTTCTTTATTTTCACGATTTTCTGCCAATAGTAAAATATTGAGAGGAAGGATTGTTAGAGGTGGACAATGAAACTCTGACCTGCATGCTTTACATGATACAAATGTGGATACAGTTATCTAGTTTGATTGAAATTACTTTTAAATCTATTGAAGGTATTAAACGATTTACTTGGATAGGGAGAAGACCTCCACCTGTCAATCTCAGAAAGGATCCTTATGGCTCTCCAAGTGGTTCAGCTGGAGGTGCCTGCTTAATCTTCATTTGCTGTACAATGTTAGACTAATTACTGAAACGGAGAAAATTCTGGTAAAAAAATATAGGTTCTCCTTTTCCCAATCAACCTGATGATATTATTTTGAATTTCTAATGTCAGAGATGATGATCATTCCAAATCCTTTTAATAACTTCAACACTGAATGGCCGATATATGTTAAAGCAATAGGAAATGAAATGAATGTGCAATTTGTTCGGACAAGTTTACGTTTTATTATTTTTAATAATTTTTGTGTATTTTGCACTTATTTGTTAATGCTGAGGAAGAGTGTGTTTAATATTCAGGCACCATTCACTCCCAGCTCATGGTTAATTACAGAATACAACTCCTTTTCCATCTCCACAAACGTCCAAACAAGCTGCAGCCTTAGACTTGCACCCCAGCTCTAGCACAAGGTTACCCCCATTTCTTCAGTGGTATCCTGTGGATTTTGAGGTGCAATTGCTTATTTGGAATCAATTTGTAGCAGTTTTGAGTTTGGTTTATGTTTACTAGATAGAGGCATTTCAAATTGAAAACTTTAATTTCACTTATTTGGGCATGGCTTGTACCATCTTAAATTTGTATTGTGTTGTCATGATGATATCATATACCATTTGATTTCAATTGTCAGCAGATCAGCCGAGATAGTTTGCAGACTTGTTGAAGTAATGGCAGCGCAATGATTCAGTAATTATATATGTGCTTGAACAAATGATTTATAAAATACTTAATGGCACAAAATAGTTATATGGTTGTAATTTACTCCATTGCCAATACTCTATATAATCTGCCAAATTTCTGACATCATCATCACCTCAATTAAAATTATATTTTCAATTTAATCATCCACTGCTTTGTGTATTTTCTTCTGTTTTACTATTGATGATAGCAATAAAAACTTGCATTTTTATTTCATGAGCCATAATCTTGTGGAAAGTTATGCAGCACATAAAATGGAGCACTATAAGTAGACATAAAATTTCAAACTGTGCTCAAGGCTATTTAATTGATATCATCTTTCATGGTTGATTAGTGCACAATGTGCATGACAACTACACTTAACAGAGCAGTGCTTTCAGGACAATGCACAACTCAATGGTATTTAGTGTTTTCTTTTAATTAGAAACCCATCTGTATTTATTCCATAAACTAGATTGTATGATTTCCCACTGCAGAGCTATCTATCAGATGCTTCTTTTAATTTAGTACATCTGTGGGCAAGACTCTTTTAATCAGCTATATCTAGAATGTAGACTGAATATTTAAATCGCATGACTTCCGAAGACACAACAGTTAACAGTTTCCTCGGTAATGCTTATGATTCATTGCAGCTCTGTTACAACAACAGATGGTTTATTTGTTTATATTATCTTTAAAACATAGACACGTGTTTTTGTATAAATGCAGTCTTGTGCTGTTTCTGTGCAATTACAAAGTTACCACTATGACTGCTATACACACATTTCCATTAACCTTTACGCTCTGCTAGTTTATATGTCAAAACCAACATACTATACCACTTTTAGCTTAATGGTAAATCATTTCTCTAATTTGGAACAACAAACCTCCAGCAGAATGCAAACTTCCCTTAGGGATGCAATTTGTTGAGGCATCTGACTCTGCAGCAGATGCTGTTTCTGAAATGGACCAAGTTATAGTTATGATGTAGTAGTTATATTTTATTGTTTATCTTTTAAAAATTGTCATTAATATTGTTCTAAAAAAATTAAATGTGCCAGAGCTGAAAATTATTCTCTTGCTCTTATTATTTTGTGCCAAAGTTTGGAAGGCCATTCGAGGCAGGAAAAGTGATGATCGGCCCAGAAAGTCTTACCAGCTTGTTAACAGGCTCCCAACCCCAGGCCATTTTTCGGAACATCAGTTTGGGTTGGCATTGATAAAGAAAATCTTCTATAGCTGTTTGCACGACCATCACACAACATTCAGGCCCTCATGCCCCCAATTTCTGAGGACCACCATGAGGAGTCACAAACTGCTTCCTGCATGAGAGACTGTGAAGAAAATCCCCCAAACTAAGACAATCCAGCAGCAACATTCTCAAATACCAAGGTGCCCCCCTCTCTCTCTTATCTACATTGACCAGTGCAGCTTCCCAATTGTTTGAGGACCTCCTTTAGCTTTCCAGGATCAGGAACCCACTGAATGTGGATAGCAGAACAACCTCTGACCATTAATTAGTGGGAGAACAAAAGTCATGCTGGGTATGTCATGCCCATGCCATATAAGGTTGACACCAGAAAATGATTCTGATTTTGGGGACCAGTCATTAAAATGAAAACCTTGCCCAGAATCAAAGATCCTGATATTTACTGAGGAGCAGGGTGATATTTATTCAGAGTGCTCAGGAGTGACGAAACAGCTGTGAAACATTTGGAAGCCAGATGGGGAGTCCTGGTACATCTAACAGCAGGACCTCAGGATAACTCTTTCATTCTGCTTCCCAGCCTAACCAGTGCTGAGTGTCCACTGGAAAGAAGCCACCAACAGAAGGATATAGCTGACTATTTCCTACGTTGGGTCTCAAGAAAGCGGGGAAATTGGAAATACAGGTTACAGGAAAAGGATTGAGGCCATTGGGGAAGCTTAATACTTGGATGGAAGGGAGGAGGTCAGTCACAGTAACAGCAGGGTGCAGGCAGAAGTTGTTGGAATGGGGAAGAGAGCTGTGTGATCATAAGTGAAAATTGAGGCCACAATCAGCTGAAGACTTCTCAGAAGTAAACTCCTCGCTCTCTGTGCCATAATATGTTCTGTCAGACCTTATTTTAAGTATTCTTAAACCAATGGTTCCTACTTCTGTTTATCTACAGACCTGTTGCACAAGTAAGATACAAACACAACATGAAACAAGCAGTTGTAATACTGGTAAATGCACGCCAATTCAGGTGTTCCACACTTGTTATTCATTCTTAGTGGCCCCCAAAATTTTTCCACAAAAGCTTGGGGTTAATATTGAGGCCAAGTGGTCACTCTCCAAATGGAAAATATTCCAGGTATAAAGCTAATATACAAAAATATTTCAACCTCACCCTCCCATGAATGCTCCTCTACATGTTACTTCCATTTCCAAATGAACTATTTTGTAATATCTCTCAGTGAAATGTTCAATTTAGTGCCAATATGCAACAGATGCACAACTTGTGCTGTGAGGCTGTTCCATTCAGAATTACACTGAAATGCGAAAAGATTCACTTTGTTTAAGAATCTTTAAATACAGGTGCCAGAGATGAATTATTAATATTCCAGCAAACTGCGGCTAACATTTCAATTACAGTACAAGTTCAATTTAACTATTTTAAGCCCTTGAGTGAATAAAGATTCAAGAGAGAGGGAAGGCAAGACCGTAAGCTATTTGTTTAGCAGTTCTCGTATTGGACTTCACAAGATAGACTTTCACAGGAATGCAACCCTGGACATTATGGACTGACTTCCCTGTCCATTATAGAAACAATTTGATTTTCAATTAAAATCAACAGAAGTGTAAAAAATTGCAGTTTCTATAATGGTTGGCCAAACTGTTGCAATGGTTTTAACCCCCAGGTGACAGGTTGAAAATGCACCCAGACTTCACTGCCATTTTAATTAAAGTCATTTCGTCAATCTGAGCCACGTGGATTTTAATGTTTCATATGATCCTCTCGTCATCTTACTTCATCTCACTGTTCAACATATTCTCCTATTCCCTCTTCCTCAGATGTTTAACTAAATTCCCCTGAAATGCACCTTTGCTAATCACCCACAACCAATTCATGTGAGGTTGAGTTTCATAGTATCATCACTTTCTAAGAGCAGAGGATCTTTTTTAGATTGTTTTGTTAGATTTTTTTATAGCTCTTATATTTATGGATTCCAGGTTTGGGCTCCCAAAAATCTTCTCTCATCTCTATACTCATACTCTTTAAACACTAAATAATTCTGGAGAACTCTCTCAGTTCACCTTCAGCTCTCTTCTCTCGAGAAAAAAAGCATCAATTGTTCAGTCCTTTCTGATCATTGTATTCTCTCAGTTCTGGTATTTCCTTTGTACTTGATTTCCAGCTCCTCCAGACCCTCTATAATCCTATTGCAGTAATGGACACCAGCCTATCCACAGTGACACAATGGGTAGTGTCTCGGCCTCCGAGCCATCAACTCTAGGCTTGAGTTGCACTCGAGTTGCACTTTGAGGGCCATAGAAGGTGCATTCACAGTCAAACAGGTGGATTAGCAGCCTGTAAATTCTTCCAATCTGCCGAAGGCACGTGGTAAGCAGGGGAGAGTCTCCTAGCGGGCCATGCTTGATGCAGAATGGCACCTTCAAGCTATAAAATCTGCTGATAGGCTAGTCATCCACTCCAAAATTTGCAATGGAACAGCCAGCCATGGCATATGCTTTGTCTGTCTCATGCATACTAGACCCAGGAAAGCCTCTCAATCGATATAAGCTTCACATAATGTCTCTGCTTTTGAATTATCTTTGTACAAATGATCCCCAGTTCCTGGTTTGCAGTGTGTATCTCATTGCCAGCCTATGGTGCAACTTTGAATTATTAGCGCAGTAGTAATCAAAGATCCTTTTGATCCTGTACCTCATTTGGTCACCCATTGGGAAGAAGTTTAAAGAAATTGAACAGTTCACAATAAGGGAAGGGTTGCAGAGGGAGTAGGGAGTCCATTTGCCGCAGGAGCTTTGTCATGTCTATTTAATTTCATTGTCACATTAGCATTCCACTTTGAGGATCTTTGATCAATTACAGTGTGTCAGCATAGGGATGACCCAAAATAGGATTTTGAGTTGATAGCAGCTGGCAGGGGTCAGAGTGACTGAATTCAGCATTGATCTTTCAGGCTTCTGCAGTCACAGGCATAGAAGCAAAGTGCAATAAGGTTGACCCCCACCGTCCCCAATATTATGTCCCTTCCCACAAGATCTTTTTCATGTGAATGGAAGGGAGAGACCAGCATCTCAAACTAAACAGCATGGAGTGGTGTGGCAGAGGATTAACAGATAGGAATGTGGTCCCCCAAACCTGGGGTAAGAGATTCAAAGGCCACCAAGGCTGAATGGTGAGGACACAGCTGGTTAGGGGTGGAATGATGAAGGTCTCTCTGCTACCAGATGATAAAATTAGAAATCACACTGTCACTTAATCCAGAACAATCATTAGTGGAGCATCACTAATTTACCATCACCGCTTACTGAAATGTGTCTGTATCTGTGAGAATCTTGCTGCTGCAGTAAGTGTAGGATTACCCTGTACATAACTGTCCTTGTGGATAGTAAAGTGCTCAGAGCTGATAAGTGCTAGTCAAGATTGCATCATTCATCAAGAACATGCACTTAGCATTAGACGATAAAATGTGGAGCTGGAAAAAGCACAGCAGGTCAAGCAGCATCAGAGGAGCAGGATTGGTCCTGATGAAGGGTCCTGCCTGAAACATCGATTTTCCTGCTCCTCTGATGCTGTTTGATCTGCTGTCCTATTTTTTAGCTCCACATTTTAGCGACTCTGATTTTCTAGCATCTGCAGTCCTCACTACCTCCATGCACTTGGCATTAATTCATGATGAAATCCTATAAATGTCACCAGAGGATGCCTGGAAGGTGCCAGAGGTGAAGAAATTTAGGACTGCATTGATTTTGACTGCCATTGCCTATGGTGTGACCAACTGGCCACTTGGAAAATAGAGAGGGAGGTGGGGTCTTAAAGAATAACAGATGGAGGCCATTCAGACCTTTATTGACAGTGACAGCTTCCTGCAACAAAAAAATCAGTTGGTCCCATTCCACCCCTTCATGTTTTATCCAATTCCATTTCGAAAGGCACAGCTTAAACAGCTTGCACCGTGATGCCAGGCAGTACTTTCGGAATCAGATTCACTCCATGTACAAAGCCTTTCTTCTCATGTTGCAGTTAGCTCTTTTGACATTCATCTTATATTAATTTCTTCTGATTCTTGACCTTTCTAACAATGGGAATCGTTCCTCAATCTATCAATGCCCTTTATGATTTTGAACAGCTCTGTAAAATTTCCTGTCAACCTTCTCTTCTGTAAGGAGAACGATTTCAGGTTGTAAAATATATCAACATAGCCAAAGTCGCTCATCCTTGGAATCATTCCATTTTTTTTTTTCACACCCTCCAAAGCTTTCAAAACCATCCTAAAATGTGGTGCCTAAAACTTAACACAGTGATCACAGCGGAAGCTAAACAGAGGTCAGCCAGAGAATTCCTAGAAGCATGGGACTTGTTGACAGACTCCATCAACAAGCAGATGGACCTGGACCCAATAAACCAGCTACTACAACAAACACTGGAACCGGCAACCAGAGACAGCAGGAATGGAACCAGATAAATTCCAGAAGACACAGTACAGCAGCTCATCACAGGAGGCCCCAAAACACCGACAATGTCACCGAGACAGGGGAGGAAACGTTTGCAAATCAACTTCCCAGCTCGGTGAACATACCCACAACAATACTCCAGTTGAGACCAAGCCAGTATTTGATACAGAGTCATCATAAATTCTTTAACTTTGTAACCTATGCTGGTAATATTAAAGCCCAGTGCCTTTTTAACCACTTCTTAATATTTCTACTTTCAACAATTTGATACCTGTCGGTCACTCTGTCCTTGCATCCACTTCAGAATTGTAGCTTTATTTTCTATTGTCTCTCCATGCCATACTGTAACACAGATCTCTTTCTGCATTGATTCTGATCTGCCTCCTATCCAACCACCTCACCCTCTTGTCAATGTCCTTTGAAAACTTACACTGTCCTCTTCTCATTTTACAATATTTTCAAGTTTTGCATCATCTACAACTTTTGATATTGTGCTTTGTAGATCAAGGTTTATAGTATATAGTTAAAGGGAAAAGCAAATGTCCCAGCACTGAACTCCAGTGGATTCCTCCACAAACCTTTCCCCTGCCCAAAAAAACAAGCCATCATTTACCCATCCATACTTTTCATTTCCTGCCAATTTTGTGTCCATGTTGCCATTGTCCCTTTTATTCCATGAGTTCTAACTTGTCTCTCAAGTCTATTGTGTTGCAGTATAGTAAAAACCTACAAAACATTCATAGAAACATCAGCAGCATTGCTCTTGCTAATCTTCTCAGTTACCAGTCCAAAATCTCCAGCCAGTTACTGAAACATGATTTTCCCATTGAACGATCCACATTAACTTTGTTTAATTTACTCACATTTTAGAACATAGAACATAGAAGAATACAGCACAGTACAGGCCCTTTGGCCATCTTCTCAGTTACCAGTCCAAAATCTCCAGCCAGTTACTGAAACATGATTTTCCCATTGAACGATCCACATTAACTCTGTTTAATTTACTCACATTTTACATGCAAATGTTAATTTTTCTCCAAATTATTGTTTCTAAAAGTTACCCAACCATCAGAGTTGAACTGAATATTCTAGAGTTGCTTGGCTTTTCATGCACATTTGTTTTGAACAAAGGTGCATTGTTTGCAATTCTCCCCCTATTCAGTAGTGATTGTAATGAGGTCAGCCAGGTGGACCTCATACAATATGAGTTCCCTGATTAGGGCTATTAACCTGGTAATCAGGGAGTCCTGGTTGACAGTTAAGAACAAGAGTGTAGAATATGTTGTTCACTCTGAAAGCTGGTTCTGAGGAAGTCAAGGATTCTTCATTTGGAAATAAAGACTGACTTGTTGATGGGATGCCAGCCTCTGTGGAGTTATTTCATCTATCACCATCTCTGAGCCCAGGAAAGCCTTTTATCATTGTCAGGATCTCTGTAATGTCCAATCCCATTTCCCTCAGTATCCTTGGATATATCTCATCTCATCCCAATGACATCAGAAAGCTAGACATCATGTGTAACGCAGTGAAAGGATATTCTGACGATAGGCCATTTGATGTGGAGGTGCCAGTGTTGGACTGGGTTGGACAAAGTCAGAAGTCACATGACACCAAATCATAGTCCATCAGGTTTATTTCATTCTTTACATTCTGTATGGTTTCATTCTTTAAAGGCTTTCCAGCCTCTGAGAATCACAGGGCAATCACTCACCCCTGTGCTCTTGACCTTTCGACTCTGTGGAGTTCCGACACAAAACTTCTTGTCGACTTTAACACACCACGATATTGTCTGGTCACAGGCTTGCTGCCGGGCTCCAGTGAAGTTCAGCACAAGCTGGAAGAACAGCACTTCATTTTCCCCTTGGGAACTCTACAGCCTCTGGACGCAATACCAAATTCAACGTTTAGAACTCGAGGCACCTTCTCCCACGTCCTTACCGCAACCCCCTCGTCCGAGAAACCAAAACAGAAATTGCTGAAAATGCTCAGCAGATCTGGCAGCATCTATGAAGAGCGATCAAAGTTAATGTTTCAGGTCCGGTGACTCTTCCTGAGAACATGCCTTCCCTATGCTCCAAGCCTTGTTATCACAGTCTGCTATTACATACAACCGATTGTTAGCCACTAACAGCACCCATTAGCAACTATTCATTCGCCCAAATTGACCTTTATCCACTTCTTTTGTCTGTCCAACTGTTCTCTCTCTCTGGGCTCTATTTCACCTATTGTTTACTCCCTCACTCCACCCTAATCTGCATAAGAACTAATGTTTTCTCAGTTCTGAACAAGGGTCACTGGGCCCATAACATTAACTGGTTTCTCTCCACAGATTAGATTCCCTACAGTGTGGAAACAGGCCATTCAGCCCCACCAGACCCTCTGAACAGTAACCCACCCAGATCCATTTCCCTCTGGCTAATGCACCTGCCACTATGGGGCAACTTAGCATGGCCAATCCACCTGACCTGCACATCTTTTGGATTGTGGGAGGAAACCAGAGCACCCGGAGGAAACCCACACAGACACAGGGAGAATGTGCAAACTCCACAGACAGACACCCGAGGCTGGATTCAAACCTGGGACCCTGGCGCTGTGAGGCTGCAGTGCTAACCACTGAGCCACTATGCTGCCCCTTGCTGGTATACCTGCTGAGCTTTTGCAGCAGTTTCTGTTTTTGTTCCTAATGTATGGCACCCGCAATTCTTTTGGTTTTACAAAAATCCACATTCTGGCAAGTAAAGTGAGAATGCTGGTTTAAAATCAGAATTGAATGTCTCTTAATTTGTTGAGCTTACAGACCTTAAACCTCTCTGGAAGTTTCTCATGCTTGTCAGGTATAAGTCAGAACAAAGTGGAATCATGGTGGTGTGAAGTCAGGAAACCTGAAGGAATGAGTTTTCTGAGTGCCCTGCACCATTGCTGAGCTCCTTCAACTTACTTTGTGCGGTTCCCATCCACCACCACCCTGGCTGACAGCAGGAAGGCCTTTCTATTGGATAGCCTTCCTCCCAGACTCAAAGTCTGTCTGAGCAGGTAGGAGTGTGAAAACGATCAAGGAGGTGAGGGTTTCGGCTTGTGATGAGCGATCCAAATCAGGAATGATCCAAACATAAGGTGTATCCAATAAAATTCTCGGGATTCCGCAGATAGGTAGCTCATTGTCCAACAATGTTCAGAGTGATATTTTTGTGATATTTGAAACTCAGCTGCATGTCAGAATTGCCTTGTCTGTCTTACTGTGCTCCACCATGCACTCACTCATCTTTGAAATAGAGCACTCAAATGACCTCCAGTCCTTGACATGTTAGTCATGCAATTGGACAAGGGATTCTCCACGACTGTTATTGCACATCTACCTTCAGCATTCAATATATGTATTGCCGTTCCTATGTCTCCATGTATTATAAAATTGAAAATCACACAACACCAGGTTATAGTCCAACAGGTTTAATTGGAAGCACTAGCTTTTGGAGCGACGCTCCTTCATCAGGTGGTTGTCGCACTCCAAAAACGAGTGTGCTTCCAATTAAACCTGTTGGACTATAACCTGGTGTTGTGTGATTTTTAACTTTGTACACCCCAGTCCAACACTGGCGTCTCCAAATCATGAATATTATAAAATTGGCCTTAGTGAAACCTCAGATAACACCTGAGCCAATGATAATCATCCAAGCTTTGATGGTGAATTAAGGTGATCAGAGCCATCTAGCAGGAGAATATTGTACTAATTATATGATCTCTCACCATAAACTCTGTGAAATCATTAACAAACCTTTGAGTCCTGCAAAGGCTGCGTCAGATTACACAGGAAGGTCAGGATTTCTCAAAACTACGAACAATGAGTAAAGTTTCATGCTTCACCTATCTAGGAGCAGCTCAGTGGTGCTCACCATAAACATGGTGCTGCTATCAAGCCAAAAAGGCAGAAAGGTGCTTTCCCTGTTACACAAACATTTATTCAGTGACTGAATATCAGGGCAGGTGCGATGCTGGGCAAGTCAACTTTCCACTCAAATCTGATAGGAGATTTGATGTTGTGAAATTGAAAGGGTTCAGAAAAGATTTAAAAGGATGTTGCCAGAGTTAGAGGATTTGAGCTATAGGGAGAGGCTGACCAGGCTGGGGCTGTTTTCCCTGAAGTGTTGGAGGGTGAGGGGTGACCTTACAGAGGTTTATAAAATCATGAGGGGCATGGATAGGGTAAACAGACAAGGTCTTTTCCCTGGGATGGGGGAGTCCAGAACTGGAGAGCACAGGTTTAGGGTGAAAGGGGAAGAATATAGATTAGATTACTTACAGTGTGGAAACAGGCCCTTCAGCCCAACAAGTCCACACCGACCCGCCGAAGCACACCCACCCAGATCCATTCCCCTATGTTTACCCCTGCACTAACACTAGGTGGAATGTAGCATGGCCAACTCACCAACCTGTGCATTTTTGGATTGTGGGAGGAAACCCACACAGATACTCCACACAGTCAATCGCCTGAGGCAGGAATTGAACCCAGGTCTGTGGCACTGTGAGGCAGCAGTGCTAACCACTGTGCCACCGTGCCGCCCATATAAAAGAGAACTAAGGGACAACTTTTTTATGCAGAGGGAGGTACGTGTATGGAATGAGCTGCCAGAGGACGTGGTGGAGGCTGGTACAATTGCAACATTTAAGAGACATTTGGATGGGTACATGAATAGGAAGGGTTTGGAGGGATATGGGCTGGGTGCTGGCAAATATCTTAGATTAATTTAGGATATCTGGACAGCATGGATGAGTTGGAGCAAAGGGTCTGTACATCTCTCTGACTCTAAACAGCATGTTCCTTTGGCTGCTATTGACCATAGCCAGTCAGCTCACTCTTGCAGAACTCACAACACTGTGCCCAACATTAGATGTGATTCATAATTGGACAGTATTTGCTACATAATCCTAGGCGTGTGGAGCATTGCACTGCCAGCCATTTCAGGAATGTCAGTAAGGCTCACAGTATGGTGAATGTGGGTTTTCAAAACTGGAGATGGAAAGGACATGTATATGCACTGCATCAGTTTCAACGCCAGACAATGTATGACAGCCACTCATTGGTCAAGGCCTTGAGAAATAAGGCAAAGTCAACCTGTACTTGCTTAAAATTTGAACAAAGCTTAGCCATTAACTGTCATTCATTAGTAACTGGTGCATTCTCCATCTACTTGCACCAATCACAGTCTATTCATTAGCCAATTAGTATTCCCCTATCACATAGCATAAGTGCTGTTTTCCCTTTACTGTTTGGTATTTCTTGTGAATTGTCCTGATGAATGCAAGACAAAAGGTTCAACTAAATGTGCATTTTCTCAGCAATAATTATATATTCTTATTTTAATCATGTTGCATTGTTTCCTCAAAGGCCACTTGTTATCAAGCACTTACATATTTTAAGAATTATCCATGTGAAATTATTTTACCTTCTCCTCTGTTCTGCTGAATATTTTGAATCTAACCCCAATTAATCAGTAGAAATAATTTTTTCAATCTTTGCTTTCTGAGAAGCCAATCATAATTTTAAAAATGTCAACATTCACATAAGACTATAGGTACAGGTGCGGAATGCGGCCATTTGGCCCATTGAGTCGGCTCCATCATTCAATCATGGACTGATATGTTTCTCAACCCCATTCTCCTGCTTTTGCTCCATAATCCTGGATCCCCTTTACTAATTAAGGAGATTTACTAATTAAGATCCTATCAATCTCTATGTGAAGTACTCTCAATGACTTGGCCTACACAGCCCTCTGTGGCAATGTGTTCCACAGAACAACCATCTTCTGCCTGAAAGAATTATTCCCCATTTCATTTCTAAAGGGTTGTCCCGTCTCTCTGAGGCTATGTCCACAGGTCCTAGTCTCTCCAACTAGTGGAAACATCTTTTTCACATCCACTGTACCCAGGCTCCTGTTATTCTGTAAGCCTCAGTGAAACTCCCCCCACCACTGTCGTTCCAAACTTCATCACGTTCAGACCCACAGTCCTCAACTCCTCTTCCTATGAGAAGCCCTTCATACCCAGGATCATTCTTGTAAACCTTGTGTGGAGCCCCTCTAACATCAGCATGTCCTTCCTTGGATACTGGGCCCAAAACTGCTGACAATGTTCTAAATGTGGTCTGGCTGGAGCCTTCTACACTGTCAGCAGTACATCCCTGCTCTTGTATTCTAGCCCTCTTGAAATTAGCACTACCATTACTTTGCCTTCCTAACTGTGAACTGAGAGAAGGTAAGGATTGCAGATGCTGGAGAGTCAGAGTCAAAAAGTGTGGTGCTGAACCTGCATGTTAACCTTAAGCAAATCCTGAACTAGTCCTTTTGTGTTTTGGATTTCCAAAGCCTTACCCCATTTAAAAATAGTCTGTACCTCTATTCTTCCAACAAATTGCATCACCTCACTCTGTCCCACACTGTACTCCATGTGCCACATGTTTGTTGATTCACCAAGCATGATCAAATCCTTCTGCAGTCTCCCAGCTTCCTCAACACTATGTGTCCCTCCAGCTATCTTTGTATCATCTGCTAGCTTAGGAACAATGCCCTCTGCTCCTTCATCCCAGATCGTTAATGTATAATATGAATAGCTGTGGTCCCAACACTGACCCCTGAGGGGCTCCACTAGTCACCTGCTGTCATTGTGAAAAAGACCACTTCATCCCCCCTCTCTGCCTTCTTAACCAATCCTCTATCCATGCTAGTACCTTGTCCCTAACACCATGGGCTTTTATTTTATTTAGCAGTCTCCTGTACAGCACCTTGTTAATGACTTTCTTGAAATCCATATAGAACATGTCCACTGGCTTTCCTTTCATAGAATCCCTGCTGTATGAAAGCAGGCCATTCATCCCATCGAGTCCACACTGATCCTCCAAAGAGTATTTGACCCAGACCCTCTACCTTATCCCTGTAACCTTGCATTTCCCATGGCTAATCTACCTAGCGTGCACATCCCTGGACACTATGGACAATTTAGAATGGCTAATCTACCCTAACCTGCACATCTTTGGACTGTGGGAGGAGATGACAGCACCTGGATGAAACCCATGCAGACACAGGGAGAATGTGCAAACTCCACACAGACAGTCATCAAGGGTGGGATTTAGTCTGGTTCCCTGGTGCCGTGAGACAGCATGCTAACCACTGAGCTGCTGTGTCACCCTACCATCTTTTATCTAATTTGCTTGTTACCTCCTCAAAGAATTCTAACTGATTTGTCAGGCATGACCTTCCCTTGACAAAGCCATCCTGACTCAGGTCTATTATCCTGAGAACTTCCAAGTACTCAAGAGTGTGGTGCTGGAATAAGCACAGCAGGTCAGGTAGCATCCTAGGAGCAGGAAAATTGACATTTCAGGCATATGTCATTCATCAAGAATTCCTGATGAATGGCTTATGCCCGAAATGTCGATTGTCCTGCTCCGTGGGTGCTCCCAACCTGCTGTGCTTTTCCAGCACCACACTCTCGATTCTGATCTCCGGCATCTGCACTCCTCACTTTCTCCTACTTCCAAGTACTCCACAATCTCATCTTTAACGAACAAAGTCAGGCTAACCAGCCTATATTATCCTGCTTTCTGCCTTCCTCACTTCTTCAATGTGGGGTTACATTAGCCATTTTCCAATCCTTTGGGACTCTTCCTGACTCCAGTGATTCCTGAAAGATCATCACCAATGTCTCTCCAATCTCCTCAGCTACCTCATTCAGAACTCTGAGATGTTGTCCACTTGGTCTGATGATTGATCCTTCTCCAGATCTTTCAGTTTCCCCAGCATCTTTTCCTTAGTGATGACCACTACACTCACCTCTGTCCGCTAACTTTCCTGAAGTTCTAGTATGTTGCTGGTTCCTTCCACTGAGAAAACCGATGCAAAGTTCCTCCACCAATTCCTCATTCCCAATCACTGTGCCAGTGCCATTTTCCAATGGTCCAATGTCCAGACTTGCCTCGAGGATATCTTAAAACACTTTTGCAATCTTCTTGTTTATTATTAGCTAACATACTCTTATATGTCATCTTGTCTCCCCTTATTGCTTTTTATTTGTGGGCGGCACGGTGGCACAGTGGTTAGCACTGCTGCCTCACAGCGCCAGAGACCCGGGTTCAATTCCCGCCTCAGGCGACTGACTGTGTGGAGTTTGCACATTCTCCCCGTGTCTGCGTGGGTTTCCTCCGGGTGCTCCGGTTTCCTCCCACAGTCCAAAAATGTGCAGGTTAGGTGAATTGGCCGTGCTAAATTGCCCGTAGTGTTAGATGTAGGGGTAAATGTATGGGTATGGGTGGGTGCGCTTCGGCGGGTCAGTGTGGACTTGTTGGGCTGAAGGGCCTGTTTCCACACTGTAAGTAATCTAATCTATTTAGTTAACCTTTGCTGGTTTTTAAAGGTTTCCTCATCATCCAGTAATCTCCACCACACTGTGTTTTTCCCTTTGCTTTTATGCTGTCTCTGACTTTCCTTGTCAGCCCGGGTTGCCTTGTCCTCCTCGTTTAATATTTTCTATTGAAGAAAAGCCTTTAACTGTTTCTCCATAATTATAATCTTCAATCCTGTGATTCTAGGCACCTTTTGCTGTACCCCTTCTATGTTCCAATATTCTTTTTTTAATGTGGTAAATAATCTTGTTGTCAGGCTATTAACATCTCATATACATTTAACATAATGTCCCTGTTTCATATATCATGAAAATGCATGATACTGGCATGTATTTTGTAAACTTCTTTGTCTTGTTTTTCTTCCACATTCTGCTTATATTTTCTTTTCACTTCAGGAAATTGGATGAACAAGTTGACAGCTTTATTAAATAAAACTAAAGCATCAAACTAAAAGCACTGCACAGGAGGCTAAAATGTAACTAATGCTATATGCACAACTGTAATTTCATAAATTAATGAACATCAACAATAAAAGATGACTCTAATATACGGCTGACTAATTAAAAATAATGGAGGCTAAATGTTAGCTAGGTTTTTGAAATGGTATGAAAAGGTACATTAAGGCATTGCAACACTGGAAGTTGAGGCCACAGTTTTGTATTGATTATGTTAGTGTTTACTATCAATTTTTAAAAGCATATTTCCCTCTTTTACAGAATAAAATCAAAGATAATTTTAACATATTTTAATGGTTCCATATTAAAATGCCAACTGATTACAAATATTTTGCAAAGAATTTTGTAAAATGTGGATTAATTAGTGCAAATGCCAAAAAAAAGCCATTTATGGTGCAATCATAACACGCCTGTAATAAAAACCAAAAGAACTGCAGATTCTGGAAATCAGAAACAGAAACAGAAACAGAAACAGAAACAGAAACAGAAACTGCTGGAAAAGTACAGCAGGTCTGGCAGCGTCTGTGAGGAGAAATCAGAATTAACGTTTCTGGTCTGATGACCCTTCCTCAGAAGTTTCCTCTGTAATACTTCACTAATGGACAGATTGTTATAACTGATTCACCTTATTTTATTAAAAATTCATCCATGGCATGTGACCATTACTGGCACGGTCAGCATTTATAGCCTGTCCCTAACTGCGCTTGAGAAGTCAGTGGTGACTGACATTGTCAACCACTGAACCAACTTAGTAACTAAGCAGTGAGAGAGTGCAGGGAAACCTTATTTCCTCATTTTTCTACTTTGTACCTAAGATTTTATACCTAGGTATCTAAGATAGTGCCCCGAATAGTTGGGTTGTGTGTTGTGCATCGTATGTTGTGTGTTCCATTGTACTGTATTGTATTGTATTGAGTTGAATTGAATGTCATGTGTACCGAGGCACATTGAAAAGCTTTGTCTTGTGAGCAATACAGGCAGCTCACCGAGTTAAATAGCATAGATAGTAAATAATAGGTAAACAGCGACAAAAACAAAAACACAGGTACAGATGAATGTTAAGAGTTTGTGAGTCCATTCAGTATTCTAACAGTAGGGTAGAAACTGTTTTGAAACCAGCTGGTGCATTGTTCAGGCTTCTGTACCTTCTCCCCGATGGTAGAGGATGTAGAAAAACATTGCCAAGGTGGGATGGATCTTTGAGAATGCTGGCGGCCTTTCCTTGACAGCGGGCCTGGTAGATGGATTCTATAGATGGGAGGTTGGCCTTTGTTATTGTCCGGGCCGAGTTCACCACTCTCTGTAACCATCTCTGATCTTGAATGGAACAGTTGCCATACCAGGTATTGATACATCCAGACAGAATGCTCTCAATGGCACACCTATAAAAGTTGGTAAGGGTATTCACCATCTTGCCCAAATTTCCTCAGCTGCCTGAGGAAGAAGAGACGTTTTTGGGCCTTTGTAACCAGTGCATCCACTTAAAGAGTCCAAGAAAATTTATTGGGAAAAACCACTCCCGGGAGCTTGACACTCTGCACTCCTTCCACCTTTGTGCTGTTAATGTGCACGAGGTGGGGTTTGGGTGGGCGGGGGGTGGCAGCAGCATGAGTAACATCCTGCCGAAAATCAATAATGAGTTCCTTCATTTTGCCCACATTGAGAGCTAGGTTGTTCTCAGTGCTGTACCCCTGTACTTGACTACATGTAACAATAATAGCTCATTCAAAAATTCTAAATTTTAACATTATGTTGGAGCAC
Source organism: Chiloscyllium plagiosum (assembly GCF_004010195.1). Lineage (NCBI taxonomy): Eukaryota > Metazoa > Chordata > Chondrichthyes > Orectolobiformes > Hemiscylliidae > Chiloscyllium > Chiloscyllium plagiosum. The sequence goes on from NC_057719.1 coordinate 95,165,116, forward strand.
CCCGAATGCGGTTAGAGATGGAGGTTGAGGATTTTGACATACTAACAGTGAATGAGCAGCAAAATACTTTAGCTAGTAATATATGACTCCAAAGGGAATGTGGAAGTGGTGGTGTTCCTATCAGCCTACTGTCCTTCATCATCCAGCTGGTAGCGTGACAGATTTGGAAAGTACTGTTGAAGGAACCTAGGCAAGTTGCTGCAGTTCATCTTTTAGGTGGCACATACATATTGCCACTGAGTGCTAATGGCAAGGGGGAGGGAAATATTTAAAGTTATAAAAAAATGCATCCAAAACAGTCTGCTTGGTATTGGATCGTACCAATCTCCTTGAATGTTGTTGGAGTTGCACTCATCCAGGCATGTAGGGTATAGTTTACCATGCTCTCAACTTGTGCCTTGTAGATTGTGGAAGTATTTTAGGGAGTTCTAGGCAGTAGAATTCCAAGCCTCTTGTAGCCACAGGAGTTACATTTATGGATTATGTTTCATCCAGTTAAGTTCCTGGTTAATGTTAACTCCTATATTGGGGGTGGGCACTGTGATGTTGCAGTGATGGTAAAGTCATTAATTATCAAGGAACTTAGTTAGAAGTACTCTAGTTGGAAGTAGATAATGCTTGGGTCTCAGGTACTGTAAATGCTACTTGCCATTTCTCAGCTCAATGTTGTCCAACTTGTGCTTCATCCAGGCACAGACTGCTTCACGACCTGAGGAGTCATGAATGGCGCTGCACATTGCACAATCATCAGTAAACATCATCACTTCGGATATTTCAATGTATGGAAGGTCATTGATGAAGCAGCTAAAGATGGTTTTGTTTAGGACAATACCCTGCAGAATTGGAGATCTTGTGGTGCAATGGTAATGACCCTACCTCTGAGTCAGGAAATCCATGTTCAAGCCTCACGTGGTTCAGAGGTTTGTAACAACATTCCTGAATGGGTTTATTAGGAAATCATCCCCTTAATTCCAGGGTAGTTGATCTGGATTTAAGTCTCACCTGTAGCGATGGCTCCACACAGGCAGATTAGCTTCTTTTCATATTCAGAACATCTTTGTTTCTGTGCTGCAATGATACTGCCCCTACCTCAAGGCTACCACCTCAGGTTCAAGTTCCACTTCAGGACATATAGTCGAGGGAAAGAGTGTTCAAAATGTGATTCAAAAGAGTGATATTCAACTCTGGAATCCTTCCACAGGCTCAAACATCTGCCTGCAAAAGAGCCTTGCAGCACAATGGTAGTGTCCCTAACTTTGGGCCAGAAGGTCCACATTCAAGTTTCAACTCAGGGTGTGATGTTCAAGAAAGTGTGTGATGACACATCCAAATTTCCAGAGTACTGAGTGCTCAAATGGTGCAGTGTTAGTGTCCCTACCTCTGAACCAGAAAGTCTGGGTTCAAATCACACCTACTATGGAGATGTGATGTGACATAACATGCCCAAACAGGTTCACTCAGAATGACTCATGTATTTGAGCAGGCAGAAATTGTAGCTTTTGAGGGTGCAAGATATTAAACATGTGATTGTGTACATTAAAGCTTGTAAGTGCACAGAAAACTAAATTGAAGTTCGAGTCATCATTGTCTTGTTATAGGATTCTAGCATCCAGTATTAAAATTCTAATTTATTCATTGTCATCCCAAAAGTGCCACCTTGATCTTCTAGAGATGGCTCTCCCTGTTATAATGTAAACTGTTAGATTTCTATTGGCTTGAATGTTCATCATTGTAAGGTTGAATTTCTGGCTTTTGAGTTAGTAAGCAATAGATCTTTGGTATTTCTGATGTTAATAATTAATTCATAAGTATTTCTATCTGTATTAGATTGTTTTGAGACCCAGTAAGGTAAATAATGAAGCCTCAAAGTTTATTAGAGATTTCTGAAACTTGTTTAAAAAAAAGGTAAACACTCAAAGTTGACAGAAGGAGACTTTCAGTTTTCCATTTTTACTTTGAGTGGAGCAGTCCTATAACATGCTTGGAATAGGATGGCTATATTGACTATACATCAACAGAAATACACATGCATACAAATGAAAACTGGAATCCATAAGAAATAAGATTAGGAATGTTGAGGACATCTTTGGAAAAATCAAAAAAGCAGAGAATTGAAGAAAGTAGTAAAGACCATTCAAGGGTGACAAGTGTCTATGCTGTCCAACAACTCCAACATATATTGTCTAATACCATACATTGTTTTATTTCATTAGGAACTGTGTTACTTTAAGAGCTGATATGCTAATGAGTCAAAAACCAGGATGAAGCTACTTTGCCAACTGTCATATACAGTCCAATTGAAACAACCCACCAGAGAATGCACATGTAGGATCTGTAACTACAAATTCTAGTCTGAGCTGACAAATAAACCTTATGAGATTTTCAAATAAACCTAGTAGACCCTACATATTCAGTGTACTTATCAAGAAATATGGCATGGTGATCAGAATGGGAATTTGTTTTTGTGATAAAGCAGTGATACAGGCTGGAAAGCCACAGGAGAATGTCTCACACAAGACTCTGGAGGCAGTGTACACATTACATTTACTAGAAAAAACTAATGACTACAGGAGCTGTGAATACTGAATGCCTGACCCTGATCAGTGAGGGACTCAGTTCCTGACTGGAGTGCAGAAGCTGGAGGGTTATCAAGTAAAACTGGGTGTGATTCTGGTGCAGAAATGATAATGGGTGTTCGGGAAAAAAAAAACTTGAGCTGCAAATGTAAACAGCACAGGCCAGAATTCTTTATTTTAAAAAAAGCGAAAGAAACAGTAGCTGAATTGCTAAATCTCCAAAAAAAGCAACCTTTTCACAGCAAGTATGTTATAAATGTCATGGACACAAACAGCATCAATGGAAAAAGATGGGGAACATCAGAAACATGATGACCAAATTCTGAGCACAAATTGGAAGATCAAGTTTCATACTGAATCCACTGACACATTGGGAAATAGAGCTAGGAAGTGAGTGGATTTCCCAATGGGTCGATCATGAGCCTGTTTAAATGGGAAAGCTCTTCTTGAATTCTGTTTTGTCAGGCTTTGCCAAATAATTAGAAAAGAAAGTAATAGAGATCAGTCACAGTCAGGTCCGTACCTCATTGTTTGCCTTTTCAGAAGTCACAATTCAGTAGGTCAAGGTGAGGAGGCAAGTTCTCCAACTAGGAAGGAGGTTCTGAGACCCCGCAGTTCCACAAGGAATGGAGAGTCTGACAGATCTGGCAGTATTTCCCAACAACCTGTAAGCAGTGCGTGAAATGCATCGTTTCCCCAGCTCTCCCAACAGTCTTTTTTAATTCCCAACATGTTCAGCAATTTCTTCCTTTCCATTCACCAGGATAAAATCAAGTTATGTACATCTTTGTTTCACCACAAAGAATTGCTACCCTTTTTTTTTGCCTCCCTCTCGGGCATAACCAAGAATCATTCTCTTCTCATGTTCTGATCTTTACACAATCATCAACTTTTTTCATGGCTCATTCCTTCCATACTAAACATAAATGTTTTGCATTGAATACCACCCCAACTGATTGCCTCTTGCTTTTTTGTTCTCAGTATCTCTAAAACAAGCACAAGACCTACATGCTATAAGACTATAAGACCGAAATAAATAGGAACAGCAGTAGGCCATTCGGCCCCTGCAGTCTGCTCTGCCATTCAACAGGAACATGGCTGATCGGATATTCCTCACATCCGTTTTCCTGCCATTTCCCCATAACCCTTGATTCCCCAACTGCTTAAGAATCTATCTATCTCAGCCTAAACCCGTACATTACAACTCTCCCCATGAGGCACTATGAACTATTATTGTCCTCTTTGCGGGACACACACAGAAGGTAATGAAGCAACACCAACCTTAAGCTGCTGGTGGTGCTGCAGCAGGGAGCAGTGCCAACCAATGAAACTGCTCAGAGCTGTTGTGTAAAAAACAGAAAACTCAGAAAAGTGCAGCAGGTCTAGTAGCATCTCTGACGAGAAATCAGAGTTAATATTTCAAGTCTGGTGACACTTCCTCAGAATGGATGTCAGAGATAGCATAAGTGCAATCATGCAGGATTAGCTGGCTAATAGAAATGTGACAGTGGGTATAAGAGGGTCTTTTACACATTGGCAGAATGTAACAAATGGTGATCTTGCTGAGATCAAAACTAGGACCTCAGCTGCTTATAAATGGGAAAGGACTTAGATAGAGGGATGGAACGTATCGTTGTCAAATTTGCAGATACAATGACAATTAGGAAAATGATTTGGACGGGACACAAGGATGTAACAAAAATATATTGATAGGTTACATGAGTAGGCAAATGCAATGGATAATTTGTGTACTGGGGAAATGTTTGACAGGCAAGGCTTATAAATGTTGGAGTTCAGAAGAGTACGAGGCGATTCGATTGAAATATGTGAGATTCTGAAGGTCTTGACAGGGTAGATGTGGAGAGGATTATGGGAGAATCTAGAACCAGGGCTCATTGTTCAGAAGTCCAAAGGACAATGAATAGTTTTAAGACAGAGGTAAATAGATTCTTCTTAATCAAGGGGTTGAAAGCTTAACATGTGTAATTGGGAATGTAGATCTGAAATTGCAATCAAATTGGCCATAATCCTATTGAAGCTAAATAGCCTACTCCTGCTCCTGATTTGCATGTTCAGCTGCTAAACAAGAAGCAAAGGAGGAGCTTGGAGGTGCTTTGGAAAATGCTCCAATTGCAATGGCATACAGACTACAATGACTTACTTTGCTGCTGGTGTTTGTGAAGCCAATTCCACGAGCTCTTATTTAGCAGAATTTCTGATGCAATGAACTTCTGATTAACCCTGTTACAATTAGATATTGCATCATCACACCCTTGTGGGTTTGCCAACATTCCAGGATTGACCTGCAGTCTCAATGAACTGAGGATCTTTCTCCAGGATAATGCAAAGTGCAACCATGGAGAAAAGTCCCAGGGACATTAATAAAGATTGCATCTTTTGGTATCTTCTTTGAAAAATGTCCTTATTTATTTGATTGACAGTCTAGCATTATCTAATTTGGAAATAATTTTGCTTTCTAATTGGAGTGGGAGGGCAGTCTGTCACAAGGATGGATGTGTTGGTCAACTAATGCCTAAAGATAAAGAAGACATGTGATGAATAGCAACCCAGTTGAATTTATTAATAAGGAACAATCATTGTTTATAACTAATCCACAATCAAAAAGAATTCTATAGATTATCAGTCCCTGGCTGTTTTTGGCAGCAATGGGGCAGTAAATAATACTTTCCAATGTTCTCTGCTTGCCTGTCACCTTGTTGATTGACAGACATGGGTAAAATCAGAACCATTGTTTTGAAAGGACTGGGCTGTTATAATATCAAGTTTAATGGATCTGTTGTTTTCAGGGCAGAATTTTAATTGTTTGAAATAGGTACATTCTATGATTAGTTAGAAATGATTAACAAGACATCTTGAAATTAGTTAGTAACCAAGCATTTTTCTTAATTTTATTTCAATTTCAGATAGATACTATTCGATTTATAGATGCTATTTTTTCATTGGTGGATTCCACCATCAAGAATTGTAGTTTGTTTTCGTTTTAAGGATGCAATACTTAAGTCACATGAAGGCAAAAACAACACAAACTTTAATTTCTAATAGTCACATTTCTTTTTTAAGGATTTTATATCTGGAGAAATAGATTTATTTTATTATTTAACATACATTTTCCAATATTGCACATATCTTAAAAGCAAACCTAACTCAGAAACAAGGGGACATAAAACTTACTTAAAACAATTATATAGATCAATATCAGTATGAACATTTTTAGCTTGAGCTGTGTTGTACTGAAAGTTAAGATTAGTTTGCCAATCCTAAAATACCTAGGACTGTAATCACTCATACATTGGGTGTAAATAATCCTCAAAGACTACTATTTGCAACATGATGAGTCCCATGAAGATCAAGACACACTTTGGCATAATTATTAAGCTAGTTATTTTGAATTTGCAATAAAAGAGGCATCAGTCTATGACTTTAAATGACTATTCTTTTCCACTGATTATATAAAAAGATTTGAAATATTTCAAAATCAGTTCACATTTTGGTGCATAAATCCATTGTGAAATTATATTATTTTATTATATCATTAATGTGTCATATTGGGTTAATTTATTAATTTATACATTTCTATCAAACAAATTATAATTAAGTTATTATTATGTATTGAGCTCATAAAATGTTAATTCCAACCTCAATAAAACCTTGTCATTAAATTATCTTTGTTATATAGCTAAAATTTTGCTAAAATGCATTTGACTCATCTTAAGTATTTTACTTTTACTAGACAGACATTTTTTAAACATTACGTAAAATCTTTGCTGGTCATTCAAAGTCTTTTGCTCCTGCTGAACATCATGAATTTTCTTTTAAGTTGGAGTCAGCAAGCCCCATAACCTGTGCAATTCTTGCTCGTTTCTCACAACTGGTTTTCATACGGCCTTAACAGCCATCTTGTTAATGTTCAGGTTCAGTGATCTTGTGCCCTTAACCTGTTCATACTAAAGTAGGCACAGACAAACTTTGTGGCAGCTGCGAACTCAAGTTAGAAGGCATGGAGCCTAGTCCTAAAATTGCTGCGATGGGGCTCAGCAGGAAGCCTAAGTTAGTAGGAAGCCTGCACCATTTAATATTAGCCTGTACCTCAAGGATAACCTTCATGATGAAGGGCTTATGCCCAAAATGTCGACTCTCATGCTCCTCAGATGCTGCCTGACTTGCTGTGCTTTTCTAGCACCACACATTTTGACTCTGTACCTCAAGGATATAAGTGCAGTTTGATTACAGCAGCTCCTCAGATAATTGGGCAAGAGTTTCTGAGCAGAAAGCGGAGGAGCAAAGATGAAACAAGCCAAAGCGTGGTTCCAAGGATACAGTGCTGTGGGCCTTGGTATAGGAAAGGGACAGGAAGTGAGCTGTCCTCTTCTCTCAGGACGTAGAAGACACTGAACACCGCCATTATGAGGACTGTGGATATAGATAGCTGTCACAATCAAGGTCACCAATTCATCAACAAAGGTCTTGATGCATGACCTCACATCAATGGTTAAGGTCAGCAAATAGCTTAGAATTAAACAGTATCACCTTCAACCATCCACGAATAGTTTCTATTAAACATGACTCATGCTTAATATTTATAGTGTCACTTCAACCTTACGTACATAACACCCATGTGTCACAGCATACAAACATGATCAGCTATTCTATTGAGGTAGGCACATCACCCAAACACACTGAATCACACTCACTAATCTACCTTCGCTAAAAAGTCAAAAAGGTCATACAGTCATAGAGATGTACAGCACAGAAACAGAACCTCAGTTCAATTTGTCCATGCTGACCAGACATCCTAAATTAATCTAGTTACATTTTCCAGCATTTGGTCCATATCCCTCCAAATCCTTCCTATTCATATATCCATCCAGATACCTCTTAAATGAATTGCACCAATCTCCACCACTTCCTCTGGCAGCTCATTCTATCCACACACCACCCTCTGTGTGAAAAAGTTGCCCCTTAGGTTCCTTTTAAATCTTTTCCTTCTCACCCTAAACCTATGCCCTTTATTTTATTCCTGTGGAAAGGACCCTGTCTATTTATCCTATCCATGCCCCTCATGATTTTATAAACCTCTATAAGGTCACCCCCAGCTTCCGATGCTCCAGTGAAAAGAGCCCCAGTCTATTCAGACTATCCCCATAGCTCAAAACCTCCAACCCTGGCAACATCCTGGTAAATCTTTTGTGAACCCAAAGCAGGAAGAACTCCCTGTGATGGGGACAGGCACAATTTTAATATCAACGTCTCAGTGGACGAGGGGAGAGTGTTGTGATGACTCAAGCCTAGGTTAATAGTAGTGCTGAACCCACAGTGGATGATAGTATGTGTGATAAGGAGAAAATAACATCTTAAAGCAACAGCATTTTTTTTAAAGGCAGGTTTTAAGTCAGAGGGCCAAGCTTCTATTTGGCAAGCCAGTAAACAGCTTGTGAGGCCTTTGGTATTTTTTTCTTTAAAGGTTGGAACAATAGAAACAGTTTGGATTTGTGCAGGGAGCTTTCACAGACCAGAAGTTTTAGGTTTTTTTTGGTTTTTAGGTTTAGCTTTAAGCAGTTGCTGTTGGGTCTCATCAGTGCAGCAGATGCTAGAATTTTGAAAAAGTAGAAGTTATCTTTCCCCTCTCTCAGCTGGAAGCTGGGATTTTTCTCTCTGCTGCTGGATTGGTGAGACAAATCTATTTTCTGAATTTGTGTTTTTGCCAAGGGATGTGTTTATGGGACGTTACTATATTGAAACAGTTAATTAGTAATAGTTACTGTACCTATTAAGTTTTCCAATAGGGTTAAGTTATTCAAAATTATTCTTTCTTTTGTTGTATTTTAACTGTAGTCTTTAAATGAACTGTGTTTTGCTTAAGGCAAAAGTGAGGACTGCAGATGCTGGAAACCAGATTCTAGATTAGAGTGGTGCTGAACAAACACAGCAGATCAGGCACTACCCGGGGAGCAGGAAAATCAACATTTCGGGCAGGAGCCCTTCATCAGGAATAATCTTGTCTGTGTTTTGCTTAAGGTCATGTATAGTCTGTTCTGATACAACACAATGGTTCTGTTCTTGTGCGTTATAAGAAACCTGTGCAATAGCCAAACCATTTAAATTAATGGGGCCAGAATCGCATTTTAGCAAATGCAGATAAGGAAAGTGCGCAATCTATAAATAATGGTCTAAATTCTTCAATCACATTAAAGTCAATTCATGTTGAAGAAACACATGTTATTGCAGAACCAACTGTAGTTTGACCAGTTGCACTGCATCTGGGACATGACACGTTACATTAAAATAAGAGTCTAGGCAACCTTCTTAAAATATTTTGAGGGAGTCTAGTTTGATCCATAACTAGTGACAGTATTTTTGGATTTCTTTATCACAGATCCTGCGGAAGAGAATTGTTGGTCATGTTCAATTCAGAAATTGAGAAGCTGTCTAGAGGTTAGTGACATAGGAACATCAGAACAGGAGGAGGTCATTCAGCCTCTCAATTCTGTTCAACTATTCAATGAGATCATGGCTGATGTGCCGTAACTCCATCTACCTGCCTTTGGCACATATCTCATAATACATTTCTAACAAAAATTATCTATTTCAGATTTAAAATTAACAACTGGCCCAGCATCCACAGCTGTTTGTGGAAAAGAGTTCCAATCTTCTCACACCCTTTGTGTGAAGTTCTTCTTAACATCTCTCCTGAACCTACTCTAATTCTAGAATCCCCAACTAGTGGGAATAGTTTATCTTTGTCCACCCTGTCTTTTCCTGATAATATCTTGAAGACTTCAATCAGATCACTCATTAATCTTCAAAATGCTAGAGAAAACAGGCCTAATTTGTATAATCTCTTCTCATGTTGCAACCCCTGAAGTCCAAGTATCATTCTTGTAACTTTATGTTGTACTCTTTCCAAAAGCCAATATATCCTTCCTAAGGTATGGTGCTCAGGTCAGCTTTCTGTGGAGTCTAAACATGTTTTTGTCTAATTGCAGCATAACGTCAGTATCAATGAAAAACGAAAAGAACTGCAGATGCTGTAAATCAGAAACAAAGCAGAAATTGCTGGAAAAACTCAGCAGGTCTGACAGCATCTGTGGAGAGAAACCAGAGTTAATGTTTTGGGTACAGTGACCCTTCTTCAGACTGAGTTCTGAGGTTTTCCAGCAATTTCTGTTTTTGTTCATAACTTCTGCATCCTTGTATTCCTAATTCTAGATGTAAAGGCCAGTATTCCATTAGCTTCCCTGATTATTTTCGATACCTGTTTGAGACATTTTAAAGGTCTATTCACCTGAAGCCCCAAGTCTCTTTGGATGTCCATTGTATTTAACTTCACACCATCTAGCAAGTACCCTAACCGTTGCTGTCTTTGTCCACTATAGATAACTTCATGCTCGCTTATCTTCCACAGTTTTGTCCATTCACCCAGTCTATCAATATCCTGTTGTAGTTTTAGTATATCACCTACACTGGATCAGTGGTGCTGGAAGAGCACAGCAATTCAGGCAGCATCCAACGAGCAGCAAAATTGATGTTTCGGGCAAAAGCCCTTCATCAGGATTCGTTGATTTCGCTGCTCGTTGGATGCTGCCTGAATTGCTGTGCTCTTCCAGCACCACTAATCCAGAATCTGGTTTCCAGCATCTGCAGTTATTGTTTTTACCTCGTTGATATCACCTACACTGTCTACAATGCTGCCAAACTAGTTTTTAATGTTTCCATTTATTATTGTACCCTACCTTCTCATATCAAATTTGGCAAAAGATGTCTTCCCCCATCCTAGGGCCAATGTTGAGGTGGCTTGCAATGGCCCAGAATGGCAGTATTGGCACAGTGGCGCGGTCTCCTGGTGTGGCAGTTGTATCCAGGAGAGGTGGGGTCAACCTGGCGTGGAGCTCTCATCTCGACCCAGGTGGACAGTTTCAGCCCAGTTTTCCAGCTTAGCCTGAACTGTAAAGAACTACTTTTTTTTCTTCTTCGGTATGACTTCTGTCATTAATTTAGGGACTGTGGTATAGAGACTTATCAAATTTTTCACCTTTATTGAAAAACTACACGTGACAATAAATAGCTATTCTATTCTAACTTTGTCATCGTGGTTCTGCAAGTGATACGCAGATGGCGTAAGAAAGTGGCTTCAAATTAGCTGATCAGCCAGGATTAAAGTGAATGTTGGAGGAAGCTGAATGACCTAAACAGCTTACTCACATTTATACCGAAACTACATTCTCAATTCTATTCCCTACATCCAATAATCTCTACCTACCCTTGTGCCTTCCTCCTTACAGATACCCAGGAATTTTCAGCTGGTGAAGAACTGGTGTGGGAATATGAAGTCAAAGAGAATAAAAATACTGCGGTGAGTATCTCACCTCCTGACCCCCCAAAGCCTGTCCACCATTTACAAGGCACAAGTCAGGAGTGTGATGGAATACTCCCCACTTGCCTGGATGGGTACAGATCCCAAAACACTCAAGGAACTTGACACCATCCACCACAATGTAGCTCGCTTGATTGGCACCACATCCACAAATATCCACTCCCTATACCACCGGCTCTCAGTAGCAGCAGTGTGTACCATCTACAAGATGCACTGCAGAAATTCACCAAAGATCCTCAGACAGCATGTCCAAACCTAAGAGCACTTCCATCTAGGAAGACAAAGGCAGCAGATACTCAGGAACACCACCCCCCCCTGCAAGATCCCCCTCCAAGTCACTCACCATCCTGACATGGAAATATATTGCCATTCCGTCATTGTTGCTTGGTCAAAATCCTGGAATTTCCTCCATAAGGACATTGTGGGTCAATCTACAACAGGTGGACTGCAGCAGATCAGGAAGGCAACTCACCACCACCTTCTCAAAGCAACTAGCAACAGGCAACAAATGCTGGCCAGTCAGCAATCTTCACATCACACAAATAAGTTTTAAAAGTACTCTAGAGTTTAGCATTAAAGGGGTGATTCAGTCATGAGCTGGCTGCATTCAGATAAAAGATAATATGCATGCCAGCTTTCTAAGATTTGAAGTAGCACATGATTTCTGCTTCAAAGGACACAAGTGAAAACGCCAATGAGATGTTGCAAAAACAGTGAAGATGATACAAATAAAACTACTTTGTGCATTGCCAGGTTGGAAAGGAAACCTGCGAACATGAAGGTTAAAGTTGCCCTGCTCCAGTTTGGCCCTCAGAACTTGGGGCCTCTTATTTCCAGGGTGTAAATGACACAAGCTGACTTGACCATGAATCAGCATCTACAGGCTGATGCCTCAGTCTCCACTGCAACATAAACAGAAGGCACCCAGTGTCTAAATGTAACAGCAGAAGTTCAGATTAGAGACTGTAGATGTGAAAACACTGAGTATTGCCGTCATTAATTACTTTGACATGAGTCGAAGAGTGTGGTGCAGGAAAAGCACAGCCAGTCAGGCAGCATCCGAGGAGCGGGAGAGTCAATGTTTTGAGCATAAGCTCTTCATCAAGAATGAGGCTTGTGAGCAAAGGGGCTGAGTGATAAATGGGAGGAGGGTGGGGCTGGGGGGGAAAGGTAGCTGTGAATGCGATAGGTAGATGAAGGTAGGGGTGATAACAATAGGTTGGAGAGGAGGGTGGAACAGATAGGTGGGAAGGAAGATGGACAGGTAGGGCAGTTCAAGAGGGCGATGCTAAGTTGGAAGGTTGGGACTGGGATAATGTGGAGGGAGGGGAGATGAAGAAACTGCTGGAATCTACATTTATTCTGTGTGGTTGGAGGGTCCCAAGGCGGAAGATGAAGTGTTCTTCCTCCAGGCATCGGGTGGCTAGAGTTTGACAGTGAAAGAGGCTCAGGACTTTCATGACCTTGGTGGAGTGGGAGGGGGAGCTAAAGTGTTCAAGCCACAGGACAGTGGGGTTATTTAGTGCATTTGTCCCAGGGATGTTCTCTGAAATATTCCTGATGACAAGCTTAGGGCTCGAACCATTGACTCTCCTGCTCCTCGGATGCTGCCTGACTGACTGTGCTTTTCCAGCACCACGTTTTTCGACTCTGATCTCCACCATCTGCAGTCCTCACTTTTTCCCTTACTTTGATATAACAATGGATCATAATCCTAAATGACTTATGGATATTTAGAATTTTTAAATTAAATTAACAACTCCTTGAACTTTGAGGTAGCAAGCAAGCCATAAAGTATTGCTGACATTGAAACTTTAGTAGGTGACAGTGAAGACTCCAGATGCTGCAGATTTGAGTCAACTTTAGAGTGGTGTTGGAAAAGGACAGCAGGTCAGGTAGTATCCAAGGAGCAGGAAAATCAACATTTTGGGCAGGAGCCCTTCATCAGGAATGAGGCAGGGAGCCTCTGAGGTGGAGAGATGTCTCCACCCCAGAGTGTCCCAGTCTCATTCCTGATTAAGTGAATGAAACTTACTGGCTGACTGGGGAATCACTGTGGATTACACTGAGCCCAGGGAGGAAACAGAGAATGTTACACTTGAAGAGCAATAAGGAAATTTCAGAGAGTAACACGTCAAAGAGAGACATTTTAAAGTAAAATGACCTGTTATCTGCTACTACTACAAAGATAATGAGGAACTGATTTACTGCATTCAATGGAAAATCACCCCCTGTAGGTCGTGCCCCAGACTGCAGGCATGATATGAGTGAAAAGAAAAGCTGCTTTAGATGACACATGTTTGAGATTTACCATTACAAAAACACACAAGAAAGCGGGTTATCATCCAACTGCATTCTTGGTGTCTGTAAGCAAGAGTGCTGGTGTGTTACATAAGGGTGTGAGTTTCACTTTGTGAAGTGTTTTGTGAAGGGCCACAGCTCACCTTGCAACTGTAGGTTAAAAAGTCTCTCTCTCTCTCTCTCTGAAAACAAATGAAGTCAGCAAAGACTCTGTTGAAAGAAACTGGTCAAACTCCTTTTAACTAAATATAGAACCAAGAATCTTCAAACAAAATGGTGCATAAGACCATAAGACATAGCATTCGGCCCATCGAATCTGCTCCACCATTCAATCATGGCTGATAAGTTTCTCAACCCCGTTTTCCCGCTTTCTCCCTGTAACCTTTGATCTCCTTGGCAATCAAGAACTTACCTATGTCTGTTTTAAATGTACGCAATGACCTGGTCTCCACAGCCTTCTGTGGCAATGAATTCTACAGATTCACCTCTCTGGCTAAAGAGGTTTCTCCTTATCTCCGTTCTAAAAGGTCTTCCCTTTACTCGAAGGCTTGTCTGTCCTGTCAATGGAAACATCTTCCCAATGTTCACTCTGTCCAGGCATTCAGTATTCTGTAAGTTTCAATTGGATACCCCCTTCATCCTTCTAAACTCCATCCAGTATTGTCCCAGAATCCTCAAACATTCCTCGTATGTTAAGTCTTTCACTCCAGGGATCACTCTCATCAAATGTCTGAGTCAGTTCTACCAGAACTAACATCCACAACATTTAACAATCTATCCATCATGGACAAGCCAAATACTGATTTGTGTTTTTTTTATTACTTTCAATTTTTGTATTCGCCTCTCATTTCTAATCTTAATGTATATGTCGTACATTATAGTCCTTTCTTGTATTTTAGTAGCTAAAAAAGTCATTCCTTCATTAGCTGAAGAAAACCCAGTTAAATTGATCCTTTTAAAATATAAATGCATGTGCACTAAGAATAGGTACCTGTGAGGAAAAGGTTCTTGTTTAAATTAACCTTGTTCCAACCAACCAAGGGGTAAATACACAAGCAAGCTGGTTTGTCCCTCCTCACCTGGTAGTATAACCTCTTTGAGGTCTCCCATTTAGAAATGGAATGAGTTAGGATGCTTATTACAATAGGTACCAGCATTCAAAGGAAAACAAAATATTCTACTTGGTTTGTCAGCCAGTCATATCTCGCAGGTATCTCTCAGCAAGTTGATGTGCTTCAGGAGTTCTCAACTGAGAGTTCATTCAAGGCCATTTGTAATCTTACAGAGTGAAAATCATCCATGCTGCAGTTGCTGAGACAGCACTGAGTTGAAATTTGAATCCAGCTGAGACACATGTAAGACTGACATTGAATGGATTCACAAGTGTTATTAGCTGACCTTTGTAAGGGATATTGAATAATCTATTGCATCATGTTGATTTGGAAGACAAAGAACAAAGAACAAAGAAAACTTATAGCCCAGGCCCTCCAAGCCCAAGCCAATCCAAATGTACTGTCTAAACCTGTCAGTCAATTCCTAAGCATCTGTATCCCTCTGCTCCCCACCTACTCATGCATCTGTCCAGACGCATCTTAAATGAATCTACCGTGCCTGCCCCTACCACCTCTGCTGGCAACGCGTTCCAGATGCCCACCACCCTCTGTGTGAAGTACTTGCCGTGTGTATCCCCCTTAAGCTTTCCACCTCTCACCTTGAAAGCAAGACCTCTCGTTATTGAATCCTTCACCCTGGGAAAAAGCTTGTCTCTATCCACTCTGTCTATACTCTTTGTGATTTTGTAGACCTCAATCAGGTCCTCCCTCAATCTCCGTTTTTCTAGTGAAAATATACCTAACCTACTCAACCTCTCTTCATAGCTAGCACCTTCCAAACCAGGCAACATCCTCGTAAATCTTCTCTGCACCCTCTCCAAAGCGTCCACATCCTTTTGGTAATGTGGCAACCAGAACTGCACACAGTATTCTAAATGCGGCTGAACCAATGTCTTATACAATTTTAACATGACTTGTCAGCTCTAATACATAATATCCCATCCAATGAAGGCAAGCATACCATATGCCTTCTTGACCACTCTCTTCACCTCTGCAGCAACCTTCAGGGTACAATGGACCTACACTCCCAGATCTCTCTGCCCATCAACTTTTCCCAAGGCTCTTCCGTTCATTGTATAATTCGCTCTAGAATTAGTCTTGCCTAAATGCATCATCTCACATTTGTCTGGATTGAAATCCATCTGCCACTTTTCCGCCCAACTCTCCAGTCTATCCATATCCTCCTGTATTCTCTGACAGTCCCTTATGCTTTCTGCCACTCCACCAATCTTTGTGTCATCTGCAAACTTGCTGATCATACCAACAGTGCCCTCTTCCAGATCATTTATGTATATTACAAACAACAGTGGCCCCA
>NC_057719.1:95184347-95192327 GCF_004010195.1 Chiloscyllium plagiosum
TGTAGACCGTCCATTTTGTACTAGTCCCACCTTCCCCAGAACCGGTCCCAATGTCCAACAAATCTGAACCCCTCCCTCCTACACCATCCCTCAAGCCACATGTTCATCTTGCCTATTTTTTCATTTCGACGCTGGCTAGCACGTGGCACTGGTAGTAATCCCGAGATCACTACCTTTGAGGTCCTCCTCTTTAACTTCTCTCCTAGCTCCCTGAATTCTTCTTTCGGGACCTCATCTCATTTTTTATTTATATCGTTGGTGCCTATATGCACCAAGACAACTGGCTGTTCACCCTCCCCTTTTAGAATGCTCTGCAGCCGATTGGTGACATTCTTGACCGAGCACCTGGGAGGCAACATACCATCCGGGAGTCCCGTTTTCAGCCCCAGAACCGCCTATCTACTCTCCTCATAATAGAATCCCCTATGACTATGACCCTACGAGACTTTTTCCCGCCCCTCTGAACAGCAGTGCCCGCCACAGTGCCATGATCTTGACAACTGCTGCCCTCCCCTAGATGGTGAGCCATCTCCCCCAACAGTATCCAAAACGGTATACCTGTTCACTAAACGTGCTATCCATGACCTCCTCATCATCGCGGAAGCTCCACAATGAGTCTATCCACAGCTCCAGAGCCGTCATGCAGTCAAACAAGAGCTGCAGCTGGACACACTTATTGTAAGTGTAAGAGTCAGGAAGGTCAGACATGTTCCTAAGCTCCCACATCAAGCAAGAATGGTTTTGTTGTGGCTTTTATTTCAGCACTGCAGTTAAGTGGATTATGGAATGATGAATTGTTAGACTGTGGTACAATTGAGGATTTGGCCTTGTGTCCACAGGAACCATCATAAAATGAAGCAGTCATGCATGGCCCTGCCTTCTTCTTCTCCCTCTTATGTCTGTTTATTCTCCTGCTCCTAAGTTTCCCACAGCAGGACACAACAGAACACCACCAGACAGGACATGTCCTCCAGAAAACTGGACAAAGCATAAAGTGATCCAGGCAGTGGAACAGCAGCATTGCAGCCATCATTTCTGAGAATCACCTCCTAAACACTCTCTTGTCAGTATTATATAAAAGAACCATTAATAACTTGCTGTTTAGTGTTGGGTAATCTCTACAGGTTCTGTTGAGTTTCTAAAAGTGTTTGGAAAGTTGGTTGCTGAGGTCAAAAGGGAGTGCTGCCACACATTTGAGAAGGCTTTGGTTCAGAGTTGAACAGGGAGAAAGTGAGGGCTGGAGAAAATTCCTCACTTCCTCTCTCCGACCTTATCCAGTTCCGACCTTCCAACTTGGCACTGCCCCCCTGACCTGTCCATCTTTCTTCCCACCTATCTGTTTGACCCCCCTCTCTGATCTATCACTTTCACCCACACCTTCATCTACCTTTCACATTTCCAACTACCTTCCCCGCAGCCCCACCCCCACCCCTCCCATTTATCCTTCAGCCCCCTTGACCCACAAGCCTCATTCCTGAGCTCCTGCCTGAGATGTCGATTTTCCTGCTCCTCAGATGCTGCCTGGCCAGCTGTGCTCTTCCAGCACCACACTCTCGACTATGGAGTTGAACAGTCAGGCCACTTGCTATCAGTAACGAGTGTAACAGAAATCTTCTGATGATTAGACACAATAATTTCTTATCCTTAGCATCAAAACAGTGTCCCACACTCCATCACTGTCACCTTTCAATTTCTAATAGTCACTCTACATGTGGTAGACAATTTAGTGCTAAAATGACTGTACCTGTCATGGATAGATACTTTTCTGGGACTGTGATGTAAAGTAACATTGACTTGTCTAACCAGTGGAGAGACAGACTATTGTCTCATTAATCCAAATGTACTCAAATGATAGTCTGTGTTAATCTAGTGGGACCACTTAGCTCCAAGTTAATTTTCTCAACACTTTTATTGATTAGCTTTGTGGTCTCTCTCAGTGCAGTTGGAATTTGAGGGTCTTTGGCTGAATTATCAGGTAGCTTTTTACTTTAAATTTTTGTTCATTTTGAATTAGACTGAAATTTTCCAAACATTTGGGACTACTATCCAACAAAGAACCAACTAATTTAATCTATTGTACATCGTTATCTGCACTAACATTATATAAAAAATACAATTTGATTCAATATTGTAATCTAATCTTCCACTTTTTTAAAAAGTCA
Source organism: Chiloscyllium plagiosum (assembly GCF_004010195.1). Classification (NCBI taxonomy): domain Eukaryota; kingdom Metazoa; phylum Chordata; class Chondrichthyes; order Orectolobiformes; family Hemiscylliidae; genus Chiloscyllium; species Chiloscyllium plagiosum. The sequence continues at coordinate 95,186,510 of NC_057719.1, forward strand.
GAATAAGTGGTTCTACCTTGAACTTTTAACACTTCCACAAAATAAATTACCAGAGTAAGGTACACTCTTAAAGTTAAAATGAGACTACAATGTAAGCAATCAATTGTGACCAATGCTTATTGCACATGTTTAAATTAGCTAAGAGGGAATTATTAGTTCAGTTGATTAATCAGTTGGTGTATGTTTCAGAATAGTGCCCACAGTGTCAGGCTGGCATTCAGGCCAAGATAAACAAGGCACCTCTCCTTGTATCTTAACCCATAGTAAAATCAGAATGTAAGCCATGAAGGAGAGGAAAGTAATTGAAATGGTATTAACCAGTCAGTTTGAAAAGTCAAAAGGCATGGCTGTGGAATGTAGAAAATTGGTGGAAATGACATATGAACCAGTAGTACTGGTTTTGATCAGAAGGCTTTGAATGTGCTAAAACAGAAACAGGCATTTGCAACATATTGATAGCAAACAAAACATTCTTAATAATACAAAGACGATGGCAACATTGAAAATGCCACTGACAATTCTCCCTTCTCCAATCAGAAGAACTTGTCAGTGGATCAGAAGTAGAACCAAAGGAATTCAAAGAGTAAAACATGAAGAATATTGTAAAATAGAGGCATAAAACCTATTACCACATTTGGAAAATTTCAAAATGTCAAATCATTTTCCACAGTCAAGTCACCACTCCTGTAATCTCACAATTCCAATGTTTTAAGCCAAAACTCTCACATAGCAGGAGAGCACAATGTAGGAGTGGTGGATACCCATGCTGGATCGGGAAAAAATTATTCTTTTTAGCTAAGAGTAAAAATGAATTGAAGATATAGAGACTGGAACAGCTCAAAGTATTTATAATCAATTAAATTAAATTGTTTAATCAGACATTCTAAGGTTATATGACGTGCTTCAGGAATGTATTTGTATCAATCGGTTATATACAACAGGACAAAGTGTTGTCAATAAGCCTCTGCTCTTAATTTCAGAACAGCAAAGTTAATGAACAGTTGAATGAGTGTTTTCATTGATTGATAATATATTATAGCAATTATAGCTACACCCAAGAAGCACCCGGCTTTGGTGGTTATTGGCAATACTCTAATCGATTCTGGATCCATCACAGGTAAAAAGACGAGATGTTAATGATAATGAGAAAAACAGCACACAATGAGGCACCAATAAAGCAATGGGCTCGGGTGAGAAAATAGTAGCAGACTTGATGCGTAAATAAGGGAAGAATTTATATAGCAAATGATGATGGCTGTCCATAATGATTCATATGGTCATTCGAACTAAACTATTCCTGGTTTAATATCTTACTTACTGAGGAACATGCCATATTAAGAAGTTATTTGCTTCCTTAAACATTAGATTGCAAGGTAGTATTGTGGACTCACTTTTAGGCTCTACATTGTCATCACAAAAGTAGTAATATATAATAACAACTGTTTACAGTGTCATCTGCCAAACAGCATATGGCAATACCAGCTGCAAATTAATGGAAAGACCATTCACACTAGCCATCAATGCATTCAGTCCTTTTTGACTGTTCTCAGTGCTGCTAAAGAGTCTTTACAGTCCAAGTGCACTGATAGATGTAGGGTAGAATTAGGCAGCAAAATGGAACTACTCTAAAAACTTATAAATGTCTTCAGATCTCAGATCACATGGATCAATCATTCTCAGGTCAAGGTACATTTCCTCTATGAGATGTGAATGACAATTGTGCCTACAATATTGATGGTAATCCTTAATTGTTCAATGTATTAACTACTGGTGTGGCAGCCTAGATAATATTTAATACAGTGGCATATCCAAACTAGGGTGAGGAAGTTCACATCACAAAGAACAATTATAACAGCAAAACATATTAAACACGTGTGCCTTTAGCACTGCAGATTTGATTTTAATTCAAAGTAGATTCTATCTTGGAATCTGTTATTTATTCATCATGCAGAAAATAAAACACATGTGTAAAACACAAACAAACCCATGTGTTATACAACATAAGAAAGAAACAACTAACTGTTGTGATTATAAGTTCGTACCAAGTTACAGAAATCTGCCAAAAAATTCTATTGCTCTGATCCTCCTGTCTGCATAGATTGCTCTGTTATTTGTTCTTGCTGCATATTTATGATGTATGTAAGGGAGCTACGTTCCTCCTCAAAGGGGCAAAATTCCTGATCTGAGCTGCCTTATTGATCTTTGAGCGTTTGTGCCATTAAAGTGAGGAGCAGTGAACTGCCACTGCCCACACATTGCAGGTGGCTCACTTGCACTGCAGTGTTCTCTCTGCCAGATGCACACCTCGGTCACAGATTCCCTGTTCTGTTTCAACATTCTCAAGCAGTGCTTCTGCACCATGCCCAGATTGTTGGTTTTAATGGAAGAGGTATGTTTTGCAGTAAGACTTGTTCTGACCCTTTGTCTTTAGTTTTACTTGATCCATTGTGACAGACACACTGCAGCACCCATGCTTCCTCTGATGATACAGCAGTCCAAATCATACTTAAGGAATATTACTCTGTGGTTCACTCATAATTATTGACAGGTATTCTTATAAGATGACAAGTTCATAAGATATAGGAGCAGAATTAAACCATTCGGCCCATCGAGGCTGCTCTGCTATTTGATCATGGCTGATATGTTTCTCACCCTCATTATCCTGCCTTCTCCCTGTAACCCTTGATCCTCTTATGAATAAAGAACCTATCTGTCTCTGTCTTAAAGACACTCATTGAATTGAGATCCACAGCCATAAATTGCACAGATTAACCATCCTCTTGTTGAAGAGATTCTTCCTTGTCTCAGTTCAAAAGTGATCCCTTCACTGTGTGGCTGTCCTAGTCTCTCTTTCAAGTTCACTTGATTGCTTCAATATATTTTTCCAATAACACATTTATAAAGGGTTGGAGTTCTAAAATCAGAAATAATAAACTATGTTGCTTCTTTCTCCCATTACACTTTACCTAGCCTTATTTGCAAAGAATTGTGGGAAAGTGTCAGTTATCCTGCAAACCCAGTATAATTCCAGGCCCTGGAGAGAGAGAGTGTGAAAACAATCGCCCATGTGCACAGAGACATGAGTTCATGGTCTTCTTTTAAGAGGCATTTGGATGGGTATATGAATAGGAAGGGTTTGGAGGGATATGGGCCAGGTGCTGGCAGGTGGGACTAGATTGGGTTGGGATATCTGGTCGGTTTGGACCGAACGGTCTGTTTCTGTGTGTACATCTCTACGACTCTATGACTCTATAATTCTAAAGTTGATTATTATTCAACTGAAATCTATTTTTTAACTGCCAAACTCAATTTGATTTCATGCGGGCAGTGTTAAACTTACAACTGCTTTTTTTCATTCCCGTGAAATAACAGTAAGTCTCGGAATTGTGTGCCTGGCTCGAGTTTTCATTGTTCCCCTTACTCAAGACTTTCCATGTCGAACTTTATTAATCAGACAAAATCGAAATGGAAAGGTTTCTCTTTTCAATTTTATCCCAAATGCAGGACATGAACGAAACTAAAATATAAAGATGGAGTGTTGATGGAAACAATTCAATTTCGGGAAATCCTGATCGTGTAGCCGCTGGGTCTTACCCCACTGCGTACAACCCTGTGTTTAAAATTATCGTGGATAGAATCCAAACACTTTTAACAGGCAGAAGCAAATTATATCTGAGGGACCAAGGGAACACGATATTTTATTGATATGCAGCAACGGGGTTACAGTGCTGCACGGGATTAGTTCAGGAATCAGTCCGTAACAAGGAGCCTTTTTCCCGCTATGTCCCAATATTCAGTTACAGTCAGTGACAGTTCACCAAGCTCAGGAAACAGCACCGACCGGCTCAGGAAGGTTTACATTTTCAAAATATTGTTAAGTTTAATCGTGCCTTCCAACTCTGCCTAACTGCGCTCCCACTGAAAAGTACGTTCACGTCTCTCTGCAGTTACTGAACTTGGTTACTCTAAATCTCAGGCAAGTTGTGCCCGAATTATTTGCAAATATGTGCTCATCAGAAATGTGAGGGTTTACTGAAAACTAAACAGAGCCGCTCGATCCAGTTTGTAACAAAATACAGAACAGCGACAGGTAAACATGGTCCCCGCGATTTCTCTGGTGATTGGGTGAAAGCGGACAGTTGGGGAAGTCGGAGCTCCTTACCTGATCAAGCCGCTGTACTGGGAGTACGCTTGCGAGTAGGTGCCGGTCATGGGTTTGGTGGCACCCTGATAGCCCAGGTATGTGATGGGCTGGTACCAGCTGACAGGAGCTGCTGAAGTCGATGGCATGGTCTCATCCTGGAGCAGGAAGTTACAGCCGAGAGCAGCCTCCGGGGGGGAGAGGCTGTAGGAATCCAGCGGCTCGGTCTTAAACATCACCGCATCCTCGAGGGGGGGCTCGGCTCTGGGGGGGACCCGGGGCTGCTGCTGGGGGGGTGAAGGGGCTGTGTACTCCGGGTAAGGGGGGTAACCAGGGGGCAGGTAGCTGAAGGTGGTGCCAGGCTCCGGGCTCATGCCCACTGGGCCCTGAGGGGGTTCCCCTTTGGGGCTGGTGGAGATGGGCGGAGTGGCCTCACTGAAGGCCGGGTATGAGCTGGAGATGTCCGGGATGTATGGAGCATGGTCAGAGTCCTCAGCAGTGAGCAGCTGGTGGGTCCGGGCTGCCAGGTAGATGGGATTCAGAGGCAGGAACGGGAAGCGGAAGATGTTGAGGGGGGAGAGCTGTCCCCGAGGCTGGGGCTGTCGGTCCGGACACACATCCGCCTTTAGGGTACCCCCAGCCCCAGCCCCTCCAGGAGCTTCCCCGGGGCAGCCCCGCCGCAGCCTGGCATCAGGGGCCAATGCCCGGTCACTGCCCAGGGGCCAGGAGCCAGCTGCCGGCCTGCCCCCCACACCAGCCCTGTCCGAGTTAGTGCCACCCAAAGCCAGCTGGCAGTTCACCCAGGGGGACGCTGCCGGCGCCTCACTAAGGCTGGGCACTGAGATCAAGTCCAGGTTGTCCAGAGTTTTGGGGCCAATGGTGGTGGTTTTGTGAGGCTCGGTGCCAGGCTTGGTGTCCAGGGTAGTAGCTGCTAGCTCAGCTTGGGGCAGGAGGTCATCCATATAGAGTCCCATAGAGTCAGAGACGGCCTTCAGTAAGTCGGTGCTACAGCAGTCTGTGCCTGGACTCTCCCCGGGATAAGGCAACACTGCCTCCGGGCTCTGCTTCTCCTCCATGGGCACTGCCTACTGCTGCTGCTGCTGCTGCTGCCGGACAGTCCCCTCTGCGCTTAGCTGCTGCCCCCCTCAGGTGTGCCCTGAGCCGGCTGTGGTTCGGGAGGTTCCCCGGGGCTCGCTGTCCATCGCACGGTCCGCTCCAGCGGCCGCTCCCTGTCAGAGAGAAAGGGGCACAGGATGAACACAGAGCGGGACTGGCACTGCCCGGGCACCCCCGGGGAATAGGCCAGGCACAGAGAGGCCTCAGGGGGTCGGGGGGGGGGGGGGGAGACACCGGAACTCTGCCTTCTGCACCCCACCCCTCACCCCTGGGAGGAGGGGGGAGGGGAGTGTTGATAACTCCCAAATGGATTCGGGAAAGTTTGCGAACATTTGGGAATGTCACTCCGGGCGGCTGCTTTCCAGCCCCAGTAATCCAGAGACCCCTACCCGTGCCCCAGGCTGGGGGCGAGGAGGGTGGGAGGTCATGTGAACAAACTCTGGACCTGTTGGCAGAGTCTCCCCCCGAGGAGGGAGCTGGGCGCCACTGGGGTGGATAGTCCCTGGATTCCAGTGAAGATGCGGGACCCACACACAAACAGGGAGAACTGGGGGGAGAGGG
>NC_057719.1:95193671-95212737 GCF_004010195.1 Chiloscyllium plagiosum
CGTCCTCCTGTCCCCCGGAACTCTCTCTTTCTCTCTCTCTTCATTCCCAATCCTGAGACACATACACACACACACACAGACACAGACACACAGAGTCAGGGATGGATTGCAGCGGTACTGTTTGTGAGACTGTCGCTAACTCACGGCGCCTCTCTCTCTACACGTTTACAACCAACAGGCAGCACCTTCCACAATATCCCCAACTGGCCCTGAGCATATTCTAACAAAATCCAGCCCCAATCTCTCCAAATCACAGCCAACATGGGCACAAGGAGCTGCCTGTAGGAGAGCTGCTGGAAACCGGGCTGGGGCTGCTGCTGGTACTTGGCACCGTGCCCAGGGATTGCAGGACCCTCGGCCTGACATTGGGTGGACAAAGGGGTGTCAGTTTAGGGTTTGGGGAAGGGGGCAGCTGGGCGGGGAGGGGCCTGTATTTAACAACACGAACAGGGAGGGAATTAACGTCTCTTGGAAAATCACAGCCAGCTCCCCAAGATCCACAAGCGAGAGGCGAGAGCCAAATCTATCTGCTCGTGCGCTTGAAGCCGCCTTCATCTGAGAGAAGGTTAGGAAGTCTGAAAGGCATTTTTTATCACGGGTGGCTCCCAGGTCTATTCCAGAACAGCTTAAGGATAGACTAGACAGTTCAAGGATATGACTGACATGTAACAACAATGAGAACCAAGCTGACATGGGGGTTTGTGTGCTGGGGGAATGCTGAAACCATTCTGAACGGAACTATTGGATTCACAGAGCGCACTTTCCAAACACTTCTGCCCTCTGCTCCAGACTAAGTGCACCGGCGCGGATCTGCAGACAGAAACCTTCCTGTCCTCCCGTGGTTCCCCCACCCCACCGACCGGCTCTGGGCTCGCCCGGCCAGGCCACCTGCTGGGGCTGCGGGGTGGGCGGTAGGTCGGCCGAACCTCACCCTCCTCTGTCGGTTTTACACTCAGCGGGGAGTGGGATGGAGAGGAGGAAACTCCAGGTGGCTCTCCCTGAGCAGGGAATTTGGGGACCAGTTGCAGCGCGTTGCTGTGGCTGGTCATTTATTGGTGAATTCTGCTAGCTCTGCTCACAAATTCTTGAAAGAGATGTGAAGAGGGCAAGGCCCGGAGTTCGGCTGTTCCTGGTGAGAAACTTTTGACTATCCTCCCAATTGGCTGAGAGCACCTTCAAACTCAGCGCGGCACTAGCGGAAAGATCTACCGGTGAAAAATCAACAAACTCACACCAACATATTTCATCGCTGACTCTAACTGTTTCAGTCCGTTCAGCCACTTGGAGCTGTTTAATGCCGACTGACATCTTGCGACACAAATGCACCGCAATAGAAACGTATTAAAAATTTCGTTGGGGACAAATGATTAAAACGCGCTCCAAACCTGTACTTAAGAAACGAAAATAAAAAGGCTGCCTTGTAGTTTCTGCTGCAGCTGTAGATGTGGCTGTTATTGCTGAGAGAGCCCCATCATTGGGTCCGGTTTGTTTTCTGGGATCCGCTCGGCCGAACATTCGATAAATGGACAGAAAAAAAAATAAAGATATTGGAGATATTGTAAGTTTTGTGAGAGCGTGTCTGTTGAAACTGTTGATGCAAACCCAATCGTTCCACCGGGAAGCCACAGAAATTGCAATTGGTTTTTTTTTCTGCAAACTGTCTGGGAATGTCAGCACACACACTTTGGGGGTAACCAGGAGATTTTTTGGGAGGTGTCCCGGGGGCTGCTATCATTGAGATAGAGGAGCATCTTACCGTAGAAACACTCCAACTGAATACTTGCCTGAAATATTTTTAACTGAGGGAAGAATATTTCAATAAAACTTATATAAAATGCAATAACAAAGGTAACATTTGAACATGAGGTGATGGTAGGGAATACAAAAGGTGGGGTAGTTAGAGGGTTCCATGTTTCAGGTTTACAACAGCAGGAGTCCTGGGAATCAGCTTCCGGACACCCAAGTAACAAAACCTGTCGGATGACAGTGGACAGTAAGATATTCCTTAAGGTTACCAAAACAGAAAATGCTGGAAAATCTCAGCAGGTCTGGCAGCATCTGTAAGGAGAGAAAAGAGCTGACGTTTCGAGTCTAACTGACCCTTTGTCAAAGCTGGTTTTATTCCTTAAGGTTATCCGTCCGCTGTGACCCTGTGTACCTGTTCATCCCAATCTTTCATTGTCTGGATTTCGATTCAGTCAAAGACAATATTTTACAAAGTATCATTTTATTGTCAATCGCTAGACCATTTTGAAGGATCCTAAAATCTGTTAGTAACTGCTTCCAAACATACATTATTCGATTTTGCTCTTTGCTGGAGGGGAGGATTACGCAGAGCCGTGAACAATGGCGCATTAAATATTCGGTATTTGTGAGAAGCTAACTACTTAGACTTCGTAAGGCACTTGTTACGGGAAATCGCAACAGAATGAAAGAAAATACATTAACGTGTAATATTTACTATTAATGGTTGCACCCCATTTGCACCGACATAAGAAGGAACAGGCCCTTCGGCCCACTATATCTGTGTTGACCAGGATGCCATTGTAAACGTGCACATTGTCCGTATCCTCCTATTCCCTGCCTGTTCGTGTGTCTGTCTAAATGTCTCTTCAACACTGCTTTTATATCAGTTTCCATCTCCTCCCTCGGCAGTGCGTTCCAGGCACTAACACCTCAGCATTACAAAAAGCTTGCCTTGCACATCTCATTTAAGTTCCCCACCCCACCCCCAGTATTTGACTTTCTCTTTTATCTGAAGTGCTGGCTGTCCTGAATTACCTAGTGACCCAGTGGATCACAGTGTCAGATAATGCGTATTCTCTCCTCTCTGTGCAGACATGGACGGACAAATTAAAAGACTTAACCAGCAATCCTGAAGTTACTGCAAGTTCTTTATGTTGTATACTTGATAAATTATTTTTCCAATAACACATGGCTATGCCGACCACTTAAACATACATTAACACAGGCTGATTGCAAGTGTTGAAAGTGACTGTCACTATTTAGCTGACAAAGATAAAAATCACAAACACCAGGTTATAGTCCAACAGGTAGGCCGAAGGGCCTGTTTCCACACTGTAGATTTATTTGGAAGTACAACAGGTTTATTTGGTACTTGGTGAAGGAGCAGCGCTCCGAAAGCTAGCACTTCCAAATAAACCTGTTGGACTATAACCTGGTGATGTGTGATTTTTAACTGTTTCCACCTCAATCCAACACTGGCTTCTGCGCATCATGACTGTTTAGCTGCACATCTTGCCAGTCAGCTTGGCTTTGCAAGTTAAATGAAGGCTAAAGCATGTATACAATGGCATCAGGGAATGCTCTGAAACCCCTAGCTATCATAATCCACCATATGAATGCTGCAGAAAACTGGAAGAGATTTGAACAAGCTTATGACAGAACTTATCTAGAAGCTGGAATCCATGAAAGTGAGGCAGAATCAGGCAGAGTCTATTCCACATGGACATATCAAGGGTATTGCTAGAGATGGGATCTCCATATGGACTGGTGCTGAATAAGTTCTCTCAGTATTACCAACTGTTAACAAAATAACTGGCAGGTATGTTCAACAGAAGAATGCAAGATACTGTTGAAATATGTATGCAGCATGATAAGCAACTTGCTGAAACATGCAAATACAACACAGAGGACAGCCGGAGACTCACTTATGTTTGGAGTTATGGATTTCAGAGTGGAAGATACTCCTGGAAACTAATCTAATTTGGTTGAAAATTAATGTGATTTGTTACATGGGTGAAACCATGGTCATGTAGCTCATAGCCAATAGGAAGAATGTGAGTGTGGTACATAACAGCAGGGAAATGCCAGGACTTGAAGGGACAAGTTTCAGGGAAAAAAATGAAGAATCCTTAAGGCCTCCTGAGTGCTGCAATGGAGGGCAGAAACATACAAGTTGCTCAAGAGATCAGTATGCCTGGCCTTTAGTATGATGTGAATAAGTATGGGAGAACAACAAATAAATGGTGAAATACCATGGGGAAGAAAAAAGGAATTGCACACATATAGGAAGCAATTGAAATAGATGAGCAAAGGACAGAAGAAGATTTTGTCATCAATGAAGTCAATCCTTTTGCATAATTTGGAGATTGTTACATGAAGCTGAAACCAGATATTACATAAGATTTCATCTAGATGTACCTGCTCAAAGGGTCTGACAGACTCTGACAGTTTAGCCCCCTGGGCCATAAGCCCATTATCCTCACACAGGACGCTACCACCAATGTCACTTCACCACTGCCCCTGCTTTTGACTGTCAGTTAGCCAGCCCAGATTCAGGCCACTGTTGGTGCAGTACAAAGTTAGACCCTCAAGTGCCCTGCCATGTCCTCTGCAGTCTTCCTCTTTGTAAACTATCTCACAGATTTTGGCTAGAGGAGTGTAGGAATGCTAGGCCAAAGCAAAAGTATTCACAGAATAGAAGCTAAGGGGAAGCACAAGGATAATAAGCTGAACATTGAAAATGGTTTTGAAAATTGTGTTGGATAATGTTAGTATAAAATGATTAGTTGGTGGTATCTTTATTTCTGGAGTTTCACTAAGACGACACTGATATTTTGTTCAGCCATTGAGGACTATCAGAGAAATGTGGAGCAATGATGAGGTGCTAATGAACAACTAGCCTCAATGATAATGTCCCTGGCTCCTCTTCATTCTGAGGCTATGGCTTCAATATTGCCAGGTTGTGAAGATGGCAGTACCACCAGGACTCACAAAATATCCCCCAATAAACACTGAGGGCTCTCGAGTGCTCAAACAGCACAATTGCTCTGTCTGAGTATCAGTGATCAGCTTCATCATGCATGGTTGCAGAGTGGTCACCATTGTAAAGACATGTGACCAGGTGAGCAGGGGGAGACATTGACAGCAGGTAATCACTGTCATTAAGCAATCAGCCTCTAGTTTGATGTGACAGTTCAAATATGATGTGATAAAGTCACACTGAAAGAAAGCCTCAGGAATGCACTCAGAATCATAAAGAGCTAGTAGATGATAGTTTGAGTATGTTCAGGTTATGAAACCTTTTGCAGTTTTGGCACATTTCATAAGATGCGGTACCTGCACAACTGAATATGTTCAGTTGAAGGCACTCTGTCCTGTTGGGGAGCCTGCTACCCTGGTCAGACTATATGTTTACTCCTCCTGCTTCTCACTGATTAGAGGTACGACCATACAGCCCCCTGTCTGAGTGCGCCAGACATTGCTTACATCCCAGAGGCACAGATTCACATTAAAGTGAGAAAAGCTGGGGATGTTGCTGACTCCTACCTGGATGAAGTTTTTTACACAGGGATTGAGGAGAAAGTGATGCTGCAGATGTTGGAGTTTAGAGTCAAAAATTTGATGCTGGAAAAGAGCTGCTGGTCAGGCAGCATCCGAGGTGCAGGAGAGTCCACATTTCGGGCAGGACCTTTCATTAGGAAAGGGATTGAGGATAATCGTGACTCGCACAGCCATGAGCAATGCCAGCCGTATGGTGTTTTGCAGTAGCAGATCTAGTTTGAGGAGGCAGCACTGCTCAGTCAGCACCTCCTTACTGAAGGGAACCACCTCACAAACCTGAGCCAGGTGAAGGGTGAGGAGGAGAAATAGCTTTGAAGATCCTGGGTGGACTAAGCCTCCCTCTGTGAGCAGTTTCCTGTTTTTGCTGTTGCTGCTCCATTTCATGTCATACAGCAGCTTCAGAAAAACCGCAATGATCGCTTTCTGCTAAAGTTTTGTGATGGAGCCCTTTTCACTTCTAGACCTTTCTATTCCCAGGCCTGATACTACTTCAAAACAATCTCTGTGAACTCCTCCAACAACACAATGCACCACTCTTCTACTAATTCCCCTGTTGCAAAAAGAAGTCAGGAGGGAGTTCAGCTGAAAGTTGAAAGGTGAACTCTTTGAGTAGCGTTCATGCTGGAGTGGCTGGGGCATGTAGTTTGCTTCAAGCATGTCCTGGCTTAGTCCACCCAGGATCTTCAAAGCTATTTCTCCTCCTCACCCTTCACCTGGCTCAGGTTTGTGAGGTGGTTTCCTTCAGTAAGGAGGTGCTGACTGAGCAGTGCTGCCTCCTCAAACTAGATCTGCTTCAAGCATGTCCAACTGCACGGATCCCGGAAGTTTGTTAGACCGTCAGCTCCTGAAAGGGGAGGCTTGTCACAAAGCAGCTTTTGTTGCAGTTTGACACCAAAATCTGCACACTGGGGAGGCTTCCAGCAGACCCATCAACTATACTTTGGGAAGTGATGGGCTCTTGGGATGCACTAGCAGTGTTGCTACCTCTGACACCAACTGGTGTTGCAGAGATCCAATATTCGAGTCAGTTTCTGGCTCATTGGTCAGACCGAACAGGGCTGAAGGAGATGGACATCAACAACACAAGGCAGGCTCATAGTGAATCAGCAGCTGACCTTTACATCATGAGTGTTGCTGTTTTGTTACTTTCCATTGACTTGAAAAATATTGCCAAGATGTTTCAATTCAAACCAATTAAACATGACAGTGAGAGTATGAAACAACAAGAATATGCAGTTGAGTTCTGCAGAAGGTAACGTGATGTAGACCAATTACTCCACCTGGCCTCCTTATACATTGAATTTGGGTGGAAGTGGTTATGGATAAATCTTAAAAGTATACTGATGCAATTAGGTATAAAACAGCAGTCAACAACACAGCAGTTCTTAGGTATTATAGTTTCAAGAGAGGGATGCATTTAAATCTGGACTTGGAGCAGTGATGATGCAGAATGGGCATACAGCAACAATAGTAGCAATAACAGAAATGATAAGACCAAAGAAAAGCCATTTAACCCAACCAGGCTGCTCCAGTATTCAATGAGGTCATGGCTGATCTGATAATCCACAACTCCACTTTGCTGCCTTTTTCCTATAACCCTCAATTCCCCTAATGATTAAAGTTTAGGTCAGATCTTCAGAAAAAGTAAGATAAAAGTTTTGGGATGGTGTTCATCTATGATAAAGCTGAAGACATCTACAAGAAAGAGAACAACAAAAGTGATCACAGAGTGTTGGAGTGCATTAAGAAGAAAGTTCTGCAGATGCTCGAGGTCTGAAATTGTTTTTACAAATAGTGCCAGAGAAACTCCCTCGGACCATAAGACCAGAGGATATAGGAGAAGACTTAGTCATTTGGCCCATTAAGTCAGCTGTGCCATCCCATTGTGACTGTTATGTTTCTCAACCCCATCTTCCTGCCTCCTTCCCTTAACCTGTGATCCCCTCACTAACCAAGAACCTATCACTCTCTGTCTTAAACACACTCAATGAATCGGTCTCCACAGCCCTCTGCAGCAATGAGTTCCACAGATTCACCACCACTGCTGAAGAAACTCTCCTCACCTCATTTCTAAAGAGTTGTTCTTTCAATCTGATGCTATGCCCTTAGATCCTAGTCTCCACAGTGAGTGGAAATATCTTTTCCACATTCACTCTATCCAGGGCCTCTCACTATCCTGTAAGTTTCAATCAGATCCCAGAATCTTCAAACGCTCCTCATACGACGAGCCCTTCATACGTCTCATCTGGAGATAGGCCGCCCTCTTCCATTTAACAAGGGATTCCAATTCCTTATTAAACCACGGATTATTCTTGTAAACATCCCCTGAACCTCGTCCAAGGTCAGCACATCCTCCCTTAGATACGGGATCAAACATTGGTCACTATATTCCAAATGTGGTCTGACCAGAGTCTCATACAGCCTCAGGAGTACATCTCTGCTTTTGTATTCTAGTCCTTTTGAAATGAATGCTAACATTGCATTTGCCTTCTGAACTACTAACTGAACCTGAATGTTAAACTTAAGAGAATCCTGAACTAGGTCTCTTTGTCTTTGGAGTTCTAAATCCTTCACCAATTTAGAGAATAGTCTCTATGTTTCTTACCAAGGTGCAAAACCTCATACTTTCCCACATTGCATTCCAACTTTGCTGTCTGGATGAGCTTACATACAAGGCATCTTTTAGCCTTGTATTTGAAACAAACATAGAGAATGCTGGAGAAACACAGCAGCTCTGGCAGAATCTATGGCAAGAGAAATAGAATAAATGTTTTGAGTCCAGTGTGACTCTTCTTCAGAACTTTTGCACCACAAAACATCTGATATCATGGTCTAAGCACATTCCAATTGTGCCCAGTGATCCCCAACTCCAATCTTAGCCAATCGCTCAGTGAGTGCTAGTTCAAGTGAAGGGATCTGTTCATCAGTGCTGAGGTGTTGCTCTTCCTCCTTTTCCAATTGTTGTGGCAGGACAGATGGTAGTTCTTGAATGTTTAAAACACTATCAGAAGGTTTGTTTGACAGTGAGAGGAATGTTAAGCCACTTGAAGAAACCTGCCCTGATGATGCAGTGTGCATGAAACTGCCCAGCCAAAGTTCTTGAAATGCTCCAAGATAATGGACCTAGAGGTTATAATCTGAAAGTCAGAGCCTTGTCACAGGAACCCACATCAGTTGATTTATGCTGATAAACCATCTGTAGGCAAAACTCCTGAAATTGAGGGCATTTTTTGAACACCACATTCCGTGGTCCCTTCAACAGCTCACAGTCTTGAAATGAAGTAACAATTTCAATGACTGAAACTTCCTTTGGACAACAAGTACTGATCAAAGATCTGGAAAACAGTATCAACCTCCATCCTGACTGAAAGACAATTTATGCTTTCATAACATTTATGCTGTTAATTGTGTGTTTTATTTAAAGTTCAACGTTTCTGTATGTTAACCTTTTGACACTGAAATTATTAGATAGCAAAAAGAAGAACTGTGGATTCTGGAAATCTGAAGTACAAACAGAAATGTTTGGAAAAACCTCATCAGATCTGGCAACATCTTTGCAGAGAAAGCAGAATTAACAGTTTGGGTCCAGTGACCCTTCCTCAGTGTATAAAATATAGGACAAAATCAATATAAAACAAAGGAAATGATTATTGGGCTTTCTAAATAGGCACAAATAGGACAACCTCAAATACATGAAAATAAACCTGTATAAAATACTGACTGGGCCTCAGTTATGTCTATTTCTGAAAAAAAAGTCCTTAGGTAAAAATAGGAAGGCATAAGAGATAATGCAAGAAGGATTTAAAAGAGCATTTCCAGGGATGAAGAACTTTAACTGGATAAATTAGTTAGCTTTTCTCCATGGTGAAAGTAAAGGATAGAGTTGATGGAGATGTTGAAAATCATGTGCGGTGCTGCCTGAATTGATAAAGAGGAACTACACCCATTGGTGAGAGCTAGAACACACGGAATTAAGGATATGGACAACAGAAGTAACAATGCTATGAGGAAATGTAATTTCACTCAGTGTGGTTAAGATCTGGAATGTGCTATCTGAGAGTATGCTAGAGGCAGACCTGTTGGGGGTTTTCAAAAGGGAATTGGATCTGTATTTGTAGAAGAAACAGTTGGAAGGCCACAGAAAAAAAGTGAGGAGGCAGCACTGCATGAATGGCTTTTTCAGAGAACCAGGCTGAATAGCCTTCGCTTTTGCTGTAACCAAACTATGGTTAGAAATGTATGTATGTTTGATGCTTTATCATGGTTTGAAACTGTAACAACTTAACTGTTTAAAGAAGTATGGATACAAAATGATTTGAACATGATTACATTGCTTTCTATGGAGGCCTGACAAGTGAAAATCACTTTCTGTGCCTCCTGTGGCACAATACTCACTGCACTTCAAAACTTCTTCATTGACTATCAAACGTTTTGAAATATCTTGAGGTCATTAAAGAAATTTATTGAATACAATTCCTTCTTTTTTTCTTCCATTAATTTGTGTAGGCTAGGAATTTGGAAAAAATGCTTACATCCTTTAAAAATGGCTGCTGTCAAAGTCTACCGAAATGGACTTATGAGAAAATAGGAAGGTCTTTGATAACCTAATTAATGAAGCAGTCCCTGGGACATTGGCTGATCTGTCATTTCTCACTATAAAATAAAAGTTGAGGACATTCAGGACTTTCCTGCCATCTGCAGTGCGGAATATCTAATTGACTGTTCTCGTTGAACTAGATGACACATCTCAGTCACAGGTCAGGCAGCATCTAGGGAACAGGAGAATCGACGTTTCGGGTATTAGCCCTTCTTCAGGACTAATGCCCGAAACGTCGATTCTCCTGTTCCCTAGATGCTGCCTGACCTGCTGCGCTTTTCCAGCAACACATTTCCATCTCTGATCTCCAGCATCTGCAGACCTCACTTTCTCCTCAAACATCTCAGTCACAGCCTGACTGCTGAATCTGAACCTCATTTGGCACAGTGTTTTCATAATGTCTGGGTAGTTGGGTTAAGTCATATGACTGGGGAAGCTCCTGGTGCCAGTTCAAACCACTAATGACCTCTCTTGTTCTGTTGCCACACTGATTTCTTCCCTCTTCTCCCCAAATAGAGAAACTTAAAAATACTCTTTAAATTCAGGGTGTGCATTATCAGACATGGTTTCTGCTGGAATATAGGATTTCCAGCGCTATAATGTATAATCCTCTGACTGTTATGCTGATGCTTATAATTCCCTCAGCCATTAAACTGATTTTACCAGGTCAGATTGTACATTAGATACAATAAATACAAGCTAAGTCATGGACTGATGATTGAACCTCTGAGCTGGCAGTGCAAACTTAGAAAACTTCATTTTTGCCAGGCTAATCTTTCCAATGATTAACCTTAAACAAGAACTTAACAGACAGTGACAGAATATTAATACCTATTTGTTCACATTCTTTACTCATTCTTTGAGTAATAAAATTGCTAAATGTGGTTAGAAATCTACCCTCATTGTCTGCCATAGGTCCACAATTACCATCCACCCCAGAAAAAAGTTTTTTTAATCAAAAGAATTTTGATTTATCAAAGGGAGAAATTTGAAACCCTCCAGTAGTACAGTAGATTGCCCAGATTGCCAATGTAATTATAAGATAGAAGTGAAGAGTTGAACGATAACCAAGTTCTAAACCATAATTTTTGCTCTGAAATAAAGCATAAATTAAGTGGACAGATCATTAGCCTGAAATCAATGACACCAACTACAAAAGAGTAAAGATGTGCACAGAATGTAAAAATGAACAAAGTCTTCAAAGAACTACAGATGTCCTGGGGGTGAGGAAAGTTGATTAACAACTTCAAAGGTGTGGAGACAAAAAGTGGAGCACCAAAGCCTGAATCTGTAAGAACCACTTAAATGCTGTGAATGAATTGTTCAGTAGTATTTCTATGGGTAACATGATCTAGAAATCCACTCTCGACTATCGACATATTGGTATGTTTGAAATAAAGTTTGTTTTATTTAATTTCAATTTGTGTAACAGTCAGTAAAGCACTTTTGCATGTTAACTGTGCCTCAGGAATAGTATTGTTACCTTAGAAAGCTATGAGCTGAAGTTCTATCAGAAAGGTAAACGTATCATCCAGTCTGACAATCCAATGGATAATGAAGAAATTCCCACATCACCATTTCAAATGGCAAGAGTTTTCCCATTTGTTATCCCTCAATTAAAATTTTAGAAATTGCTTATCTGTTTATCATCGCAATTTTGTTTCACAGATCTTGTGTTATGTAAATTGGTTTTGGTCTTTCCAAATTTCAAATATATTTCAAAACGTCTTAATTGGTTGTAAAACATTTGACAGTGTCCTATGACCATAAAAAATTATCTAAGCGCTAGTTGCCTTGTCCCACAGTGTAGATTAAATAAGTCACCTTCACTGTGGTAATTCACCTTAAGCTAAATTTATGTCCAAATTGACTCATTGTAACCACTTAAACAATTTGTTCAAGTATAGTAGATGTTCTTCTAGGTTTGGCTAAACATAGTCAAATCCTTCTTTGGCCTTGTTGGTTCAGTGTGCAAACTTTGCGGATGCATTTTTAAAATTCTATTGATAAAATCAATCTGGTGTTACAAAGCGCATTTTTCTTTGGCCTGTTCGGTCATTGGAACTTGCCGATATCTTTCTAACAAGTCAATTTTTGTAATAAATCATGATTGTCTAATGCTCTCAATGTAATCCTATGATGGAGTTGGATTTGAGTCCACTTTTTTTACCACATTCACTTTGTGATAATTAAGAGACAGTCTTTGAGATGTGTCCGATTTCAGCACAAGAGAATTCTACCCACAATGATTTGATTCAACAATGTCATTTCCAACTTGACATTAATCTTTTCTGCTACTTGAGCCATCCTCTCTAGGTTTAGTTTGTCAGCATATTTTATTAGTAATGTGTCCCGTACTTTAACACCATGTTCAGCATAAGAAGTTTTTCCTGACCTATTTATGCATATCGATTTATGAGTCTGTAATAGCTTGTTAAAGTCACTCAGATAGTTTTCTGTGTGATTGAATTTCGTCTATCTAACTTTGTGAGCAAGTCTGATTACAGAAGGTTATCTTTTGGATTTTCAATTCCTTGATTCATTCCTGTAAAATTCTGATATTTTTATTTCACTATATCTTTCAGTACCCTAAGAGCACGTCTGTTCTGGTTATCTTCCCTACCAAAGCATCTCTTCAATAAGTAAGCATGGCACACTTGCTTATTTTTATTCTTGTCTGGAGTACTCATAATTTACAGCATAGAGTTTATTTTTGATTGGATAAGGTTTAGTGAACCTTACTTTTGTTGGCTTCCCAGAGACAAGTAACAGTAATAACACCTTATCTTCAGCAAATCAATTCCAAACTTTGGCCTTTTTATTTGCTCTAGTTCCATTGTTTGTTGAATACCTTTCAAGTGCTTTTTGGCAAATTCACACATGTTGCTCCATTTTTCTCAGAAGCTTGACTCACAGGTTGAAGTTTTCAATGATGAGCTTTGATTCAATTTTTATAAAAGATCAATTTGAGGCTCCCATGTCATGCATGTGTATCACTTCAAAAGGACTTGAATCCTGTGGACTCACTAAGGATATCCCTCATGGCAAACAACAGCAAAGAATTGATTTAATCCTAATAATTCAAACATTCTTGAAAATAAAATTCAATGATGGTGTTTAAAGTTTAGTGCCAACTCTCCAATAATTTTGAGATTGTGGATAATATTCTAGAGATATAACTTGTTTTATTCCAAACAATTCATTTCTTTTTGAATAGTTCTAATATAAAATTTGAATTTTGAACTGCTTGCACTTCTTTGGGTAATCTATTCCTTGTAATAAAATTATTACTTTTTCCATTACCTTTTTGCTGTAATCTGCTCCAAAGGGACTGCCTCAAGACATCTTGTTCAAACTGTTATGATTATTAAAAGGTATGGATTCACAATCCTGGATTTATATAGGAGTCCAACACAATCTATGAACTCGCTGCTAAACAGTTCTTTGAAAGCCAGTCAGAATTAAAAGCATAGATTAAATTGATAGTTGGGGCTTCACAACTCACTGACATGTATGACATGATTTACAAGATTTCACCACAACTTAATGCAATTCTGACTAATAAAAACAGTTTTATGTGTTTACTAGCATTTCCTAATATCTAAGTGACCTGACATTGGAATCTCATAAGCCACTTGAAAAATGTTGCTACTATATTTGGGAGGAACTACCACATGGTGGAGTACTGTTTATTCCTCATTGTCTAGTATTCAGGATGGTCTCCATGTCCTCATTAACACTTTGCCTTTTAAATATAAACACACAACAACGGTTCTCAATTTCTGAGTAGACTGTTGATAAATCTCTTTCAATTAAGAGTGCACCTGTTCTACTTCTAATAAAGAAGATGGAATAAAATAGCAGTCTCATCGTATCTCTTTTTTTAGTTAAATTTTCAAAAATAGTTTCAGGTTACTGAATTTCCAAGCTTTCTCCCATTTTTTATAGACTCCTTCTCTTCCCAACTAATGGTATGAGACGAGATCTAATCACAGTGTAGTCAGGAAACATTCTAGGATGTTCCTATTGGAGCATTTTCAGTTTCTTTTCCTTCCTCTGGTTTGTTCACCACCCTCACTAAGGCCAATATTTTTGAACCAACCAGCTCAAGTGAAAATCAGTTTCTTCTATCAGGATTTGTTGGACTACTCCAAGTTTATTTTCTGCATTTACAAGGCCTCTCTATAATCCGAGTCTATATAATGGGAATAAAAACAGAAATTGCTGGAGAAACTCAATAGGTCTGGCAGCATCTGTGAAGAGAAAGTAGGGTTAACATTTTGGGTCCAGTGGCCCTTCTTGAACTAGCAGTAGTGAGGAAATGTGTTGCATATATGTTGCGTACATGCTGAAGACAGAGGGTGGGTTTTGGGTTGGGGAGAGGAGCAAGGGTGGTGGATAAAGGAATTAGCAATAAGTGGCGATGGAGCCCGGAGAGAGGCAGAGAGACAAAAAGAGAGAGAGAGAGAGAGAGAGAGAAAGACAGTTAGACAGACAAAGGGATGGACAATGGTGAGCCAGGGAAGGAAAATATGATAACGGGGACTATAAGTTAGTGAGGATGGGTTGATTGTGCTTAAAGCAGCTCATGTGATCACAATAGGAACACTCCTGTTTTATGTCCAGTGCCCCATGGAATCATTTCTTTAAAGGATTCAGAAATCAGCAAACTCCTATCCCACTCAGGGCCACCACCGATGGTAATAACAGACTAGTCAGATCTTCAGGTGAAACGTCCCTCGATAGAAACCTCACTCATATGATTTATTTTTGCATGATTTATTATATTTGTGGTCAGTTAGTGAACATATTCACACGAGCCTGCCAATGTTATTTTAACAAAATAACGCCAACTTATTCCATAAAAGAAGAAACAAAACAATGTGTATATAACACAATTTTGAAAGGTCTCACCATAAACAGCAAACAAAAAAACTCAACTATGTTAGAAATGTAGAAGTGTAGAATATAGTAGCTATCGTGATCATAGCCGATCATCCAACTCAATATCCTTTATCTGCTTTCTCCTTACACCTTTTGGTCCAAAGAACTAGATCTACAACTTTCTTGAAAATCTTCAATAGGAATAGGAATAGGCCATTCAGCCCCTTGAGTCTGTTCCACTATTCAATTAGATCATGGTTAATCCATGGTCTGACTCTATGTAACTGTCTTTGGCCCTTTAATACTTTTGCTTAACAAAAGATTATTTATCTCAGATTTAAAATTAACAACTGATCCAGCATCAGCTGCCATTTGTTGAAGACATCTTCAAATATCTCCCACCCTTTGTATGCTTCCTAACATCTCTCCTGAAAGGTCTGGCCCTAACTCTCAGAACTATGCCCCCTCGTTCCAGAATCCCCAACCAGTGGAAACAGTTCCTCTTAATCTACGCTGTCTTTTCCAGTTGCTACCTTGAAAACTTTGATCAGATCATCCCTTAACATTCTAAATTCTAGAGAAACAGGCCCAATTTCTTTAACCTCTCCTCAAACCTGGACTTAAGTGTTATCATTCTTATGAATTTGAAGATGCCGGTGTTGGACTGGGGTGTACAAAGTTAAAAATCACACAACACCAGGTTATAGTCCAACAGGTTTAATTGGAAGCACACTAGCTTTCGGAGCGACGCTCCTTCATCAGGTGATAGTGGAGGACTCAATCGTAACACAGCAAAAATTTGCAGTGTGATGTACATTCTTATGAATTCCTTGTAAGACCAACATATCCTTCCCAAGGTGTGGTGCCCAGATCTGCTCACAGTACTCCAGGTGGGCTCTAATCAGAGTTTTGTAAACCTTGAATGAACTGAATATAAGTTTCCTTTGGTTGTCTGCAGCACATTCTAGCAACATGTGGCAGTCACAGGGACCTTTAGTGAAATACTATGCAGAAAGTGACTGACTAATTAAGTGGTAGAGGTGGGTACAATTACAACATTCAAAAGATGTTTGGACAGGCACATGGATAGGTACAGTCATATGGAACTAGTTTAGGAAAATTGGCCAGCATGGATGAGTTGAGCTGAAGGGGCTGTTTCCATGTTGTATGGTTCTATGACTCTGTGACTGCAGCGTAACGGCTGCATCCTGATACGCTAGATATAACAGACATCATTCCAAGAGCTTTCCTAATTATTTTTCCAGCAATACCCTTTACTGGCATTCAACCCAGTGGTATGTTATTCCCATCTTAACTTTTGAATTTCATATTAACCAAAGAAGTTTGTAAGCATTTACTTTTGGTGATCTTCTATATTCATTAGATGTTATTGTCTCTATTATTGTCTCTCTCCAAGATATGCAGACACTAGCTACTTTCCTGACTTTTCTTAACTGAAGTATCAGAAAAGCCCTGCCCACTTCAATTGCTGAAACAATTTTAGACACCTTTCAAGCACTAAATGCCCATATAGCTGCAAACTGGACTGCCCTACTGCTGGTAAGAAACTGAAATCTGGTTTGGTCCATTTTTCTGCAGGTACAAAATGTCAACTTTGTAAACATTTCATTTATTAACTCCTTGGGGTAGTATGTATCTTGTCATTCAGTTTAAGTGACCTGCCTTCTTGCAAATGATCCTTGAACTCACTGTTCAAAGATGACCTTCTGATCTTTTAATACATTTAAATTATCTCTACAGAGCCATTTATTTCTGCTTTAAAATCCAAATTTCCAAAATGGTGATAATATGTTATAAGCCTTTATCACACTGTATACAATATTTAATGGCATATTTTGCTAGGAAGAGCAAGAAGTGGCGATATAAACCAAAGTTGCCAATTCTAAAGTTGGCGCAGTGAGTGGGAGCCTGTGTGTCTTGGTGCAGGGGTTGCAGTGCTGTTAGGGACATGAGCACAACTTGTTGACATTTGCAGGGCATTTTGACAAAGGCTGAGACAGGTTCATAGGACCTTGGGTTTTTTAAAGTATGTATAGAGCATCAAATCAAGAAAGTTCTGATAAACATTTGTCAAATGCAGTCTCAGGTAGGTTGGCAGCAACTGATGCATTATGCCATATTTGTGTCAACCCAACACAGCCTGGTACAGCCCAACATAGCCTGACATACCCTGATACAGCCAGACACAGCCTAATACAGCTCAATACAGCCTAACACAGCAGACACAGCCCAATACAGCGTGACATAGCCTGATACAGCCAGACACAACATGATGCAGCCAGACACAACATGACACAGCCAGATATAGCCCGATACAGCCAAACACAACCTAATACATCCTGATACAGTCTGACACAGCCAGATATAAGGTAATGCAGTCTGACACAGCCTAACACAGACAGACACAGTCCGATACAGCCAGACACAACTCGAAACAGCCAGACACAGCCCGATATAGGCTGATACAGTCTGATACAGGGCTGAAAATGTGTTGCTGGTAAAGCACAGCAGGTCAGGCAGCATCCAAGGAGCAGGGGAATCGACGTTTCGGGCATAAGCCCTTCATCAGGCTACCTGCTGGACACACTTTCCTCATTCCTGAAGAAGGGCTTATGCCCGAAACGTCGATTCTCCTGTTCCATGGATGCTGCCTGTCCTGCTGCGCTTTTCCAGCAACACATTTTCAGCTCCAACCCGATACAGCCTGGTACAGCCCAACATAGCCTGATGCACCCAGACACTGCCTAATACAGCTCGATACAGCCTAACACAGCAGACACACAGCCTGATACAGCGTGACGTAGCCTGATACAGCCAGACACAACATGATGCAGCCAGACTCAACATGATACAGCCAGACACAGCCAGATACAGCCCGATACAGTCTGACACAACTCAAAACAGCCAGACACAGCCCGATACAGGCTGATACAGTCTGACACAACTCAAAACAGCCAGACACAGCCCGATACAGGCTGATACAGTCTGATACAGCCCAATACAGCCTGATACAACCCGATACAGCCCAACACAGCCTCATACAACCTGATACAGCCCAATACAGCCTGATTCAACCCGATACAGTCCAACACAGCCTCATACAACCCGATACAGCCTGATACAGTCCAACACAACCTGATACAACCCGATATAACCCAACACAGCCTCATACAACCCAATACAGCCTGACACAGCCCATTACAGCCTGATACAACCTGATACAACCCGATATAGCCTAACGCAGCCTGATACAACCCGATATAGCCTGATACAGCCTAACACAGCCTGATGCAGCCAGACACAGCCTAATACAGCTCGACACAGCCTAACACAGCAGACACAGCCCGATACAGCGTGATGCAGCCCAATACAGCCAGACACAACATGATGCAGCCAGACACAACATCACACAGCCAGACACAGCCCGATACAGCCTAACACAGCCTAATACAGGCTAATACAGCCTGACACAGCCCGATACAGCCTGATGTAGCCCGATACAGTCTGATGCAGCCCAACACAGCCCAACACAGCTCGATACAGCCTGACGTAGCCCGATACAGTCTGATGTAGCCCGCCACAGCCCGCCACAGCCCGACACAGCCTGACACAGCCTGATACAGCCCGACACAGGCCAGCACAGCCCGACACAGCCCGACATAGCCCGACACAGCCCAACACAGCCTGACACAGCCACTTCAGAGCAGAGAGAGCCGGGAGGAGGTGACATTGGTGTGAGGTGATTGTCAGGAAGCCCGGTAAGTATATTTAAACTTCTTACCTTCAGGCTAGCGAGGGAGGAGCGAGCAAAGGACTTCTGGGAAGGGTAAGTAGAACAGGTTATATTTGCGTGGTTGTGTTACCCGAGACACTACTCGGGTAGTGTCTCCCACCCGTCCTCCACCTCTAACCTAAAAAAAACGTCATGGGAGTCAGATTGACAAGGTAAGGTAAATAGTTTATTTCCTATTCCTTTTTTCTAGTAGTCACTTCGGGAGTTAGAACAGTGGGAATGGAGTGCAAGGCAGTGAAATGTTCCTCCTGCAGAATGTGGGAGGTAAGGATCACCACTAGCGTCCCTGCTGACTACATCTGTGGGAAGTGCACCCAACACCAGCTCCTCGAAAACCGCGTTAGGGAACGGGAGCTGGAGATGGCGAACTTCGGATCATTCGGGAGGCAGAGGGGGTTATTGACAGCACTTACAGAGAGGTAGTCACTCATCAGATAAAAGAAAAAGACAGATGGGTGACATTG
>NC_057719.1:95213237-95225485 GCF_004010195.1 Chiloscyllium plagiosum
CCCGACACAGTCCGACACAGCGCGACACAGCCCGATACAGCCCGACACACCCCGAAACAGCCTGACACAGCCCGATACAGTCCGACACAGCCCGACACAGCCCGACACAGCCCGAAACAGCCCGACATAGCCCGACACAGCCCGACACAGCCCGACACAGTCCGATACAGCACGACACAGCCCAATACAGCCCGATACAGCCCGATACAGCCCGATACAGCCCGATACAGGTCTAACATAGCCCGATGCAGCCCGACACATCCCGATACAGCCCGACATAGCCCGACACAGCCCGACACAGCCCGACACAGTCCGACACAGCCCGACACAGCCCGACACAGCCCGACACAGCCCGATACAGCCCGATACAGCCCGACACAGCCCGACACAGCCCGACACAGCCCAACATAGCCCGACACAGCCCGACACAGCCCGACACAGCCCGATACAGCCCGATACAGCCCGACACAGCCCGATACTGCCCGACACAGCCCGACACAGCCCGATACAGCCCGATACAGCACGATACAGGCCTGACATAGCCGATGCAGCCCGACACAGCCCGACACAGCCCGATACAGCCCGATACAGCCCGACACAGCCCGACACAGCTCGATACAGCCCGACACAGCCCGACACAGCCCTGACATAGCCCGACATAGCCCGAAACAACCCGACACAGCCCAATACAGCCCGATACAGGCCTGATATAGCCTGATGCAGCCCGACATACCCCGACACAGCCTGATACAGTCTGATACAGCCAGTCACAGCCTGACACAGCCGATACAGCCCAACACAGCCTGACACAGCCTGACACAGCCCAACACAGCCTGATACAGTCTGATACAGCCAGACACAGCCTGACACAGCCCGACACAGCCTGATACAGCCTGTCACAGCCCAATACAGTCTGATACAGTCAGACACAGCCCGACACAGTCTGACACAGCCTGACACAGCTCGATACAGCCCGCCACAGCCTGATACAGTCTGTCACAGCCCGATACAGTCTGATACAGTTTGCCACAGCCCGACACAGCTGGATACAGCCTGACACAGCCTGACTCAGCCTGACACAGCCTGACATTGCCCGATACAGGCCTGACATAGCCCGACACAGCCTGACACAGCCCGACACAGCCCGACACAGCCCGATACAGCCTGATACAGGCCTGACATAGCCCGACACAGCCCGTCACAGTCTGATACAGCCAGGCACTGCCCGATACAGCCCAATACAGCCCGACACAGCCTGACACAGCTCGATACAGACCAACACAGCCCGACACAGCCCAACACAGCCCGACACAGTCCGACACAGCCCGACACACCCTGATACAGTCTGATACAGCCCGACACAGCCCGATGCAGCCCGACGGAGCCCAATACAACCCGACACAGCCTGACGCAGCCCAACACAGCCCGACACAGCCTGACGCAGCCCAACACAGCCCAACACAGCCCGACACAGCCTGGCGCAGCCCAACACAGCCCAACACAGCCCGACACAGCCCAACACAGCCCGACACAGCCTGACGCAGCCCAACACAGCCCGACACAGCCAGACACAGCTCATTACAGCCTGACACAACCCAACAATGTGATGGAGGCAGATTCAGTGGCTTTCAAAAGATGATTGAGTAAACACCTGAAAATAAATTAATTACAGGGCTCTAGGGCAGGGGATGGCACTGAGAATAGCCAAATATATCTTTCAGAAAGCTAGCATGGAGCCATAGTGTGAATGGCCTCCTTTTATGCTGATGTCATTCTTAATTACTGCTTAAAGGCAGCTCCCTAATAGCCTCAGGAGAGTGAACAAACTGCTAGACTTTGGAATAAAACAGGAAACTGCGGATGCTAGAAATCTGAAATGAAAATAGAAATTGCTGCAGAAACTTGAATGTGTTCTGATAAAGAGTCACTGGACCTGAAATGTTG
The DNA here is from genome assembly GCF_004010195.1 of Chiloscyllium plagiosum. Lineage (NCBI taxonomy): Eukaryota > Metazoa > Chordata > Chondrichthyes > Orectolobiformes > Hemiscylliidae > Chiloscyllium > Chiloscyllium plagiosum. The sequence continues at coordinate 95,215,182 of NC_057719.1, forward strand.
ACTCTGTTTTCTCTCGATAGTTGTTGGCAGACTGGCTGAGTTTCTCCTACAATTTCTGTTTGTGCTGGATTTTCGAGATGCTCACCATTCTAAAGAGTTACGTTCACTACCATGGTCACTTTTACAGATTTTGACCATGTTGTCCTTCCATTACTGTGAGGTTTCAATGAACATCGTAATGAAACAGAAACATCATGCGCATTGTTCCTTATGAGGTTGAAATATGAGAATTTCTCATCTCAATCTGTAGATGAATAGCTCTTTGTGCTGAGAATCCTGCTTCTCTCACTCCCTTGAATTGTCCACTGTATTCATCTTGTGCTGCAGGCCAATATGGATGGTGAATACAGCATCTCTGACCGGAAACAAGCTTTCAACAGTGACATACTTTTCTTTTAACATGTGTCCTACCACTACTGAATAGCAGAAACTATTCAACTAACTCAGCTATAGATTTTCAAAATCAATCAACTGTTATCTTGAAAGTTATTGATGATCATGTTAAATACACCTGGTCTTCATAGCCTTCATGCTGCTGAATGCTGTGGAGCATTGCAAGGTTAAGCTGGGGCATTAGCTGCGGTGCTGAAGTTGAGAATGTCTCCACTGGTCTCAGTCAGCATTATAGCCTGACTGCCATCACAACCTACTCTCACTGCACACCTCACAATGTCTGCAATAATGACCTTCTCAATAAAAAACCCACCGTGTGTGTGTGTGTGTGTGGTGAGGATGTCCTCTTGCTAAAATGACACTTGAAGTATAAAGAAAGGAGTTATACACCCAAACTTTGCAGCAATGGCATTGAATGTTTACTTCCAAAAGGGATTAGTTGAAGGTCGACTATATTCTTCAGCATGCACAGATTTTAATTTTGTATTAGTTTAAGGAACATTCATGTATTTTCTGTATCAATAAACATTTGAATTTTGAAACGTATGAGAGAACTGCGGACAAACATCGAAACAAAGTGAAGGGCATTCTGTACTCATGGGGAAAATACGATCCTACTTCAGTATTGGTTGACTTTAATTGCAACTTTACATTGGGTGGTTTTGATGTGGTTGAAATATAGTGACCTAATTATGTGTTAAATGCAGAAAGACAATAAAATACAATTGGTCAATCAAGGGAGAACCAATGCTTGCCAACCAACCACAGAGAAAGTTGATTTTTTAGGTTTTTAGGCACAGTGTAGCTTTGTTTGTGAATATACCGGGCTGGGATGTGATTTTGGTTTTGCTAGTTGTTCTCCAGTTAGTGACTTGTTGAAAGTTCTGTGAAAAGGACCCCATATGTAAGAAACAAGTAAAAGCCTCCAGAGGTCTGCAGAAGATATTCACATTTTCTCGTGACTTTGGAATTCAAGCAGGATAAACAGTCCTATATGTGCCCGCAATACAACTTATCCTTCAAGAATTTCATGAAGGCCTGGTATTCATTATCAAAACAGTAATTAAACTGACAAATTATGATCCTTTTACTTTCTTTATTAATTTATCCCAAAGCTATGCCTGTCTGCATCTATTGTGAATGGATCTTTGTATTCAAAGAAGATTGAGCTTCAAGCATTGATATTAATTAGGTTCCCTTATTGTTTATCTGTGTTCTCCTATCGTTACATTTGGAATGAAAAAAATGTTAATTTTTATTCAAGTTATAAACTTGGTGTCCAAGACATGTTCTTTATAAAGTCCATTTAGGAACAATTGAGCAATTTTGTGGGTCATTGAATGTTTTAGGTTCACCATGTTGCAAATCTAGTGATAGTGAGGCTCACAATTAATTGTCATAACAGTTATAAAAGTAAGGATATTTTGGTTCAGCTGCACAAAGCATCAGTAAGACCATTTCTGAAATGCAGTGCAGGTTTGGTTTCCTTATTAAAGGAAGGATATAGATGCATTAGAATCCGTTTGGAGAAGGTTCTCTAAACTGGCGGCTGGGATGTGAGTTATTTTATGAGTAATGGTGAGACAAGGTTGGCCTGTAACCATTGGAGAGTATCAATAGCGGATAAAGTGTTGGAATGGATTATAAAAGATAGGATTTATAATCATCTGGAAAGGAATCATTTGATTAGGGAGAGTCAACACAGTTTTGTGATGGGTCGGTTGTGCCTCACAAACCTTACTGAGTTCTTTGAGAAGGTGACCAAACAGGTGGATGAGGATAAAGTGGTTGATGTGGTGTATATGGATTCCAGTAAAGTGTTTGATAAAGATCCCCATGGAGGAATAATTTGATTAGGGAGAGTCAACACAGTTTTGTGACGGGTCGGTTGTGCCTCACAAACCTTATTGAGTTCTTTGAGAAGGTGACCAAACAGGTGGATGAGGATAAAGTGGTTGATGTGGTGTATATGGATTCCAGTAAAGTGTTTGATAAAGATCCCCATGGTAAGCTATTGCAGAAAATGCAGAGACATGGGTTTGAGGGTAATTTAGCGGTTTGGATCAGAAATTGACTAGCTGAAAGAAGACAGAAGGTGGTGGTTGATGGGAAACGTTCACCCTGGAGTTCAGTTTCTAGTGGTGTGCTGCAAGGATCTGTTTTGGGGCCACTGCTGTTTGTCATTTTTATAAATGACCTGTAAAAGGATGGATTAATAAATTTACGGATGACACTAAGGTCGATGTAGTTGTGGACAGTGCTGAAGGATGTTACAGGTTACAGAGGGACATAGATAAGCTGCAGAGCTAGGCTGAGAGGTGGAAAATGGAGTTTAATGTGAAAAAGTGTGAGGTGATTCACTTTGGAAAGAGTAACAAGGATAATGAGTCCTGGGCTAATGGTAAGATTCTTGATAGTATGGATGAGTAGAGATATCTCGATGTCCATATACACAGATCCCTGAAAGTTGCCACCCAGGTTGATAGGGTAGTTAAGAAAGTGTACAGTGTGTTAGCTTTTATAGGTAGAGAGATTGAGTTTCAGAGCAATGAGTCATGTTGCAGCTGTACAAAACTCTGGTGCGGCTTAGAGTATTGTGTACAGTTCTGGTCACTGCATTATAGGAAGGATGTGGAAGCTTTGGAAAGGGTTCAGAGGAGATTTACCAGGATGTGGCCTGGTATGGAGGGAAGGCTGAGGGACTTGAGGCTATTTTCCTAAAAGAGAAGAAGTTTGAGAGGTGACTTGGTTGAGACATATAAGATTATCAGAGGGTTAGATAAGTGGACACTGAGAGCCTTTTTCCTCGAATGGTGATGGCTAGCATGAGGGGACATAGCTTTAAACTGAGGGGTGATGGATATAGGACAGATGTCAGAGGTAGTTTCTTTACTCAGAGAGTAGTAGGGGTGTAGAACACACTGCCTGCAACAGTAGTAGACTTGCCAACTTTAAGAGCATTTAAATGGTCATTGGATAAACATATGGATGATAATGGAATAGTGTAGGTTAGATGGGATTCAGATTGGTTTCACAGGTCGGTACAACATTAAGGGCTGAAGGGCCTGTACTGCGCTGTAATGTTCTATGTTCTGTGGTATGAGAGGTGACCTGAATGGAGCACATGAATTCCTGAGGCTGGTTGGGAGTAAGTATATTATTTTAAAATTGAGGGGTCTCCTATATGGACGGATTGAGAAGAAATCTTTGCTACCAGAGGGTGATCAGTCTTTCGGAACTCTGCCCAGGAAAGCAGTGGATCCCAGTCTTTGGAAGGAATTTTCCCAGCCCTGGAATGGATTGGGCAATGGTGAGACCATTGGGAATATAAGGTGAGATCAGCAAAATGAGAATTACAACTTTGAGAGAAAAATGTTCATTTATCCCACAAAATCTTGAATGTTGAGAGGAGAATCTGGCTGTAAGTGCCCTGTTTGCATTCTTTTGTATACATAGCATGTCAGCATTACCTAATCACACCTCATCAATAGGTCAGGCAGCATCCAAGGAACAGGAGAATCGCCTTCTTCAGGGCTTATGCCCGAAACGTCGATTCTCCTGTTCCCTGGATGCTGCCTGACCTGCTGCGCTTTTCCAGCAACACATTTTCAGCTCTGATCTCCAGCATCTGCAGTCCTCACTTACACCTCATCAATACACAGCTTCCTATTTTCTCACGTACCAGATAGAAACTAAATGGTGACAATTCTCAGTATGAAAGTCAGAGTGGTTACCTGGCAATGCCAACTCACTGTTTGCTCCTTTAGCCTTTCACATGAACAATATCACTCCAGTACCTCAGGACACACTCCACCAGAGTGATCATTCATAGTCTCTGTCCATGCACATTGGCATTGGGTGTAAACCAGCCTCACCATTGTCTCAGATCACATCTCTGATCCATTTAAAAATGATTTCATGCTTCAGTGCTGCGATTTGGAGCGTACTGAAATGTGTCATTAGAATGCTGTTATCAGGTCCCTTTGCGTTCATGGCAATACACTCAACTCATCGATAGGACTGAGATGAACCCTAACTTCTTCTCTTTGATTCACCCACTTTGTGTCTACTTAGATACAGCATCACTCCTTTGCCATTTTGGGCTTTGCACCTCTTAGCCAGAGCTTAAAGACTCATGCCCGAAACGTCAATTCTCCTGCTCCTTGGATGCTGCCTGACCTGCTGCGCTTTTCCAGCAACACATTTTCAGCTCTGATCTCCAGCATCTGCAGTCCTCACTTTCTCCAACTTGTGATGGTTGGCAGCAGTCATCACTGAAATAATCATTGAATCCCCACAGTGCAGAAAGAGGTATTTGGCCCAATCAAGTCTGTACTACCCCTCTGAAAAGTATCCTATCCAGAACCAGCCATCTACCTTATCCCATAACACCGCTTTTACCATGGTCAATCCACTAATCTGCACATCTTTGAACTGTGAGAGGAGCTGCATTTCTCAAGCACTTCCTGTTTTTGTTTCAGATTTCCAGAACCCACAGTTCTTTATTTTATTTTGGTTAATATTTTTAAGATGGAAGTGGATAGAATCTTGACTAACAAGAGAGTGAAAAGTTATCGGGAATAGGTGGGAGTGAGGAGTTTGAAAGTGAGAGCAAGCTGCTTTGATCAAATAGCTGAGTCCTCCAAATTGGGTATGAATCTTTTAAAGATTATCCAATCACATTGCAATTTTAAACAGTCATTATCAATTCAGTCATGTTGTCTTGGATGATTTTATTACACAGTCAACCATGATTCGCAAGAAAGTAAACCAAAATCCACAAAGATTGATTTACCATCAAAGTAGGAATTGTATTTGAGACTTCAATAAAGTTGTTATTTTCTTCATAGAAAGATCTATTTTAAATTTGCTTGCACCGCTTTAATATTTCGTTGTGCTTGATACATGAGCTACATTTTCCCAGTCTCTTCGGGGTTAGGAAATGGAACTGGCAGCAAAATAGACAGTAGGATGTTAAGGCAGCAAAATGCAGCCTCTGAGGAATCTAGCTAGATGGGGACTGGGGGGAAAAAAGTCAATTGCTGAACAGCAGTGAGCAGCCAAGTGGGTTCATTTTTGCATTGTCTTGGAAGAGATGATACAGAGATCTTTCTGATAGACCTCTAGGTCCCTGGCTTAGAGCAGAGCCCCTCATTTCTCAGGAGGTGGTACCCAATGGCAACATGTGGGAGCCATCAAAATCTCCCCACCTTGCCTCAAGACAGACCCACAGGAAAATAACAGCTTCAGCTGCAGCTACAAGCCATGCTGTGGCAGCTGCTGTGCATTGGGGTGGTGGGGGTGGTTGGTGTGGGGGTAGTGAGGGAGTGCTCATTCTCCCTTCCCCCACTTCTCCCTCTCCTTTAAGGCCATGAAACAGATGGGCAAAAATAGGCCATTCAGCCATCCTGCAGCTTACTCTACCCGAAGCTGCTCAAAATAAATCCATCTTATGTACAATCCATGAATTCCTTTTCTTGAGACCCACTACCAATTGGATTTTCCAGTCCATCTGCAGATTGAAGTCCCCTCATGAATATTATAACAATGCCTCCCTATCTCAGGATTTTTCTTGCCCATGTCCTAACTACTGCTAGGAGCCTGTACATAATTCTCAATAGGGACTTTTTTTCATTGTGGTTCCTCATCTCTACCCATACCAATTCTATGCCTTCCAATTCTATATCACTTCTTGTTATCAATTTAATATCACTTCTTACTAATAAAGCATCCTCATCCCATCTATGAAGAGAGGTTGGGTATATTAGGATTGTTTTCATTAGAAAGGCGAAGGTTGAGAGGGTCCCTGAGGTTGAGGTCTACAATATCATGAGAGGTATCGACAGGGTGGATAGCAAGGAGCTTTTTCCCAGAGTGTGGGACTTAATTATTACAGGTCACAAGTTCAAGGTGAGAGAAGAAAGGTTTAAGGGAGATATGCGTGGAACTTTCTTCACACAGAGGGTGATGGGTGCCTGGAATGCATTGCCAATGGGGGTGATAGAGGTGAGCATGATAGCATCATTTAAGATGCATCTAGACAGATACATGAATGGGCAGGGAGCAGAGGAATACAGATCCTTAGAAAGTAAGCGACAGGTTTAGATAAAGGATCTGGATTGGCGCAGGTTTGGAGGGCCGGCCGGCCGGTTCCTGTACTGTAATTTTCTTTGTTCTTTGTTCAACATATCTGCCCATCCTTTTGACAGGATGTGTATCGTTGGTTATTTAGTTCCCAGCCCTGATCCCCTTATAGCCACATCGCTGAGATATCCACAATAACATATCTGCCAATTTCAATCTGTGCTACCATCTCATTGACCTGGTTTCATATACTGTGTACATTTAAGTACAACACCCTCAGTCCTGTATTGACTCCCTCCACACCCGCCATAGTTGTCCCTTTATCTTCTGATACTTTCCATTCTCTCTGTCCTATTACATGTCCTGGAAACTTTAATCACCACTGCAAAGCACCCCTTCAAATGTTTCCAAAATTTCCAAAGCAACTGGACCACCCCACCATTATTTAGTTTAAAATCTTATCCATAGTCCTTGCTAAGTGATTTACCGAGACTCTGATTCAGATGAAGCATGTTCCATCAAAACAGCCCCTTCCTTCCCCAATTCCATGAATTCGAACCAGTTTCTACCACATCAATCTATGAGCCACACACTTACATCTTTGGTTTTGCAGACCATTTGCCAATTTTCTCAGGGTTCAGGTAGTAATCCGGAGATGTGCAAGTCAAATTTAAAGGAAAACAGACAATGAAAGATAAATGTCACAAAGAAAATTGCTGCAGATAGGTATAATAGAGAATAATTCACTTCCATTTCTGTCCAGAATCAATTTGTTTTTGGAAAGGAAGTTGTAAATGTTTCTCAGATTCTGAGTGTGCAGTCAATTTGATCAACAAATGGCAAGATTTCATACTTAGAGATTATTTATTCACCCATTCACTCCAAAAATGCAATGCTATTTCACTTTGTACTCACTAACAAACACATTGAAGGGAGGAAAATACAGGGACAGAGAACAGTGAATGATTTGAATTAGAAGCAAAACGTAGTTTGTAGTTCATATGTTTCAGTCATCTTATCGGCTGGATGAAGGTATTACAGTCCTAAAGGTTAGTCGAGGTGGAGTCAATAGTGAAGTTGGATATTTGAATTATCGCAACATGGCTTTAAGAAATGACTTCTCAGCAAGTTACCAAGTTAGTTTTTGGTCATCTTATCACGTGGAGGTAGTTTTCAGTACTGATGAACTTGAAAAGGAACAGGCTTGGAAATTGCACAGATGTTGAAGTCTTTAGTTTTAAAACCATAAGTGTTGGTGCCCTTTTCTGTTGCTAGCTCTGTGGCTTTTACTCATAGACTGACTGGTACCCTTCATGTGGCGATAATGCTGTTATTTCGGTCACATGATCGATACTTCTGTTAACCGGTCAGAACGATTTGATGTTTGAAGCCATTGCTGTGCAGGGAGAGATAACTGTTTCCTATTCACATCACTTACGTTTAATGGTTTCTGCAACCTTATTTTCATTAAATATGAAACTCAATAACAATTGATCTGGAAGTCCACTTAATTTAGGCTTAGCAGCCTTTTTCCTATTTTAGACATCTTCCTGTGCAATACTCAAAAAGGTTTCCTTCGCATTAATTCAGAGTATTGAATATTCAGACTTGAAAAATAGCGTTATACCTGTCCATGGCACAGGAGGGTCTGCCCTGGCAGAGGTCAAGTTGTGTCAAGTCTTCAGATGAAAATTTCTGACCACCAATCCGAGTAGAACACTACAGTAAGAAAATCATGGCCACTGGGTCTTGGTTATTTGCCAACGGTTGGATGGGAAAAATCCAAACTGCCCTTGAAGAACTTTCCCATAGAACATATGGCCTGTTGATAATGTCATTAGACCAAATCCAGAGGCCAGATTAGTCACTAAGGGGTAATGTTTCCAATCCTGCCATGGCAGCTGTGGAATACAAACAATGACATTTTCATTTGGAAATCTGGCACACATGTGTTGAGTTTTGGATAAGTCTACAAATAGCATAAGGTGTAAATTCTACCGATGGATCTTATATCAGTAGCCATTCAAAGGGTGATCTCACCATGGTCAATTCATTCAGAACTTTCTGAAGATTTCAGATAGTGTGTACAGAAATTTCAAAGGTCACCTGAATCTCTGCAATCATGTTTACAGTTTTTTAACTTGCATTTCTGTAAAAGACAGTTCCAGAATATTCTATGCTCCAAACTTAAAGTTATGAACATGACCCACTTTGTGCTCAATATGTTTTGCAGCTGCCTCAGTGCTGACTAGATCACCCAGTCAGATTTCCATTCAGCATGCCAGGTCCTACACCTGGCCCAAACATGGGAAATGCAGGTATTCATTTTTAATGGCCATGTTCCCAGAGTCAGGAATTCTCCCACCTCTGAATACAATCTGAGAATGAAAATCAGGCTTGTCTATTTTATAGTTCTATGGCTAAAATATCTGCAGTCAATTCCTTTTCAGTAGTTTCTTCTCCATACTATACTGTTATAGACCAGGCCAGACCCCTTCAAAATATATTAAGAAGGCAGTCTAGACCCTAACTTTTTTCTTATTTCAAAGATAAATGTGAGGTTCTGTGGTTCACATGCAATTTAATTGGTTAAACTATTAAACAAAATACAATTTATTCAAAGACTGTAGTTAAAATGGAACAAATAAAAGGGACTTATAATAACTTAACCCTATTGGAAAACTTAGGAGAATATTAGAGTATTTTATAACTAAACAGTAATTGTTCCAATATAACAACATCCCATAAACACAGCCTTGGCAAAAAGGCAAATTCAGAAAACCAATTGTCTCATATGCAATGCTCCAATCCAGGAGGAAAGAACATCACAAGACAATTTGGAGAGAGAGAGAGTACAGCAGGTGGAAGAAATTCACTGTCTTCTAACCCTGCTGAGACCCCAGAAACAGCCGCTGAACGCTGAACTAAAAATCCTGGATCTGTGAGAGCTTGAGGACACCCAGGCAGGCTACTTCTATTGTTCCAAATTTTAAAAAAAACCAAAGGCCTCACAGGTTGTTTATCTTCTTGTAGACTTCTCTTTATCTGTTCCCCCAATCTCTCTCTAAAAGAAACCAGGATAAAACACACCTCTTAAAGCCACAGCATCATTACAATACTCAATATCCAAAATACCAGTACATGTATAGAATATGATCATTTCCATGACTTTGTGTTAGCAATAAGTTATAAGATGAAAATCATGACTATTCCACTTTTTGAACACTATAGCATTTCAGAATAAGACTTTCAACTTCCTGTATATTTGTGTGAGTAGACAGTGCAGTTACTTAAGAAGACATGAGAGGCATATTCTTTATACAGAGGTTGGTTCGTATGAGGAATAAACCTCTTCAGGAAATGGTGCATGTGGGCACAGTTGCATCATTTAAAAGTCACTTAGATAAATACATAAATAAGAAATATTTGGAGTTATATGGGCCAGAAGCCGGCAGGTGCAACAAGGCGAAAGTGAGCACTGCAGATGCTGGAGGTCAGAGTCAAGATTAGAGTGGTGCTGGAAAAGCACAGCAATAGACAATAGGTGCAGGAGTAGGCCATTCTGCCCTTCGAGCCTGCACTACCATTCAATATGATCATGGCTGATCATCCTCAATCAGTATCCTGTTCCTGCCTTATCTCCATAACCCTTGATTTCACTATCCTTGAGAGCTCTATCCAACTCTTTCTTAAATGAATCCAGAGACTGGGCCTCCACTGCCCTCTGGGGCAGAGCATCCCACACAGCCACCACTCTCTGGGTGAACAAGTTTCTCCTCATCTCTGTCCTAAATGGCCTACCCCGTATTTCTAAGCTGTGTCCTCTG
>NC_057719.1:95226053-95229610 GCF_004010195.1 Chiloscyllium plagiosum
GCTAAACCCATGCCCTCTCGTTCTGGACTCCCCCACCCCAGGAAAAGACTTTGTCTATTTATCCTCTCCATGCCCCTCATGATTTTATACACGTACAGTTACAACGTTTAAAAGACATTTGGATAAGTACATGAATATGAAAGGTTCGAAGGTTTATGGGCAAACACTGGTAGGTGGGACGAGTTTCGTTTGAGAACATAGTCAGCATGGACTAGTTGGATGAAGGGTCTGTTCAGTGCTGTCTGACTCTGTGACTGACCTGTACTAGTCTTAAAACCATTTTCTTACTTCTCCCCATAACCATCCACTTCTTTGTTGATCAAAACTCAGATGAACTTAGCCTTGAATATGTTCAATGACCCCACTTCTGAACTAAATTCCTCTTCGTAATATACCACTTGCCTTGCTCATTGCCTGCTGCATCTGCCCGACAACTGGCATTGACTGGTGTGGAGGGTCTCTGCGACCCCTTTGTACATCCATACATCATTCGTGATGAAGGGCTTGTGCCCGAAATGTTCACTGTCCTGCTCCTCAGATGCTGCCTGACCTGTTGTGCTTTTCCAGTGCCACATTTTTCGACTTTCACCGCGAGTCCTCATTTTCTCCACATTCCAATATATCACCATTTAAACAATGCACTGTTTTCTTTTTAACAGCAAAGGCTATAACTTCACATTGCGGCACTGCACTTGCCATGTGTTTGCCAATTAAGACACAGACCTGGACCAACTTCGGGAAGTGGCAAAACACTGCGATCTGAACAAAAACTGTCGCACCACTCAAAACGTCGCTTCTGTTTACCTTTCCACAGACGCTGCTCGACCCGTTGGCTTTCTGCAGTATTCGCTGTGTTTGTTCCACACAAATGCTGCTTTCCATTAAAGAACTTCAATCCCTGTCCTCTGGTAACTGGCCCTAGTCAGTTGCAATAGGTTCTTCTGATCATTAACCTGTCTATTCCCACCACGTCTTCTCCCATCATTGCCAACAGCCCCAGGAAATCTCCAGTTAACCTTCTTTGCTCCAACGAGAACATTCCCAAACTTGGGAATGTCTCCACAAAATGGAAATTGCTCATCCCTGGATATGATCCAAATGTTACAATGGGGAAGAGGTTTTGGCAACATATTGCCAGTTAGCAGGTGGAATAATTTTCAGGAAGTAAAACAGAAATCCCAGTATCCAGCGTTGTGAATCTTCAGAAACTCTTTGGGAAGTGGAATTAGAGGAGAATGAAAGATGACCTGTCCGACTGAGCAGAGACAGTCCAGACACCTTCCCCTTGTTTAAGGGGCCGGGAGATTGACTCTGATATTCTCCGGATATGAACTGACCCGAGACATTGAAAGAATTCTCTGCACATCAGGAATTCAAACCCCTTCTCGGCTCGGGGCCAATGAGAAAATTCGGAAAGAGGCAAAGCACTGAAAGGCTCGGAGGGCGATGGCCCCAGTGTAGAAGAGCTAGTTCCTCGTGACATGGAAGTGCCTGCAGATGGTGGGATCAGACTGTCCCCATGTTTCCACAATGAACGTCCAAGGCTTTATCATGGAAAAGTAAAACTGACAGAAGACAATGGTAATTCTGGGCGGGACAGGTTGAATTATTAGTTGAATAGTAGCGCCCTCCAAGTGACTGTGCGAGCGGCACCCGGGCCCGTGTCTGTAACGCAATTGGCCAGCGCGTTCGGCTGTTCACCCGAAGGTTGGTGTTTCGAAACCACCCACGGCCGGAGCGTTTTTGTGTTGTCGCTTCTACCGCTTTCTTGGCTGCAAAGATGCGCGTTTTTAATGGTGTCAGGAAAATGTTTCCCAAACGGAAATCTTATTCACTGAGGAAACACAAAGGGGCTTCGGAATTGATTGAATTTCTAACGTAAAGGACTGCGGATGCTGAGTAGTCCGAGACAGAAAGCGAAACTGCTGGAGAAACTCAGTAGGTTTGGCTGTACCTGGATGAGGGAAAAAAAAGTTCTGAAATGTTGTCCCTGATTCTCTTTCCACAGATGCTGCATGACCTGCTGAGTTGCTCCTGCAATTTCTGGTTTTGTTTCTAACTGAACGTCCGTTTCATCTTTCGGGATGAAGCACCCAGACTCGCCATTTGCAGATATTTAACCCTTTCGAAACCTGTGAAGTGATTGGATTCAAACAAACTCTGCAATGATTCACTCTTTCTCAGCTCCACAAGCAGAGAGACCTGGGAAATGAAGCTGTCAGTGTGCTTCTGTATTGGTGGACCGAGTAGCGAATGCGATGGACATGAAATCCACTGCGGTTTCCTCACGCAGGTGTGAACCCTGCCAACTGCAGTTGAGAACTGTCGTCAAAAGGAAAGGGAGATTGCTCCATGGTTTTGTAAAGATGCAAATCAGTGGAAGAGTTGAAATATTTCAACCACATTGGGACTGATTGGGAATCTGCAACCCACTTGCTGCGCATGTCCGTGTTAACGTCAGAGCTCTGCAGCATGGCGGCGTCAGGTCCGCACTGGGCCGGGCCGCAATGGATGACGCATCTGACTCCAGCTAGCTGTTTGAAATGCAGCTCACAGCTTCTTCACACACCCCAATTAATCTTTCTCATTGTCCTGAAGCCGGCATAAGGTTTGAATTCCTGATCTGCAGGAACGAGACTCTTTTCACTCTCTCGCGTCAAGAAGTGTCCCTGAGAACATCAGAGACAAGTCACAGCGCTGTCGGAGGGGGGGAAGCTGAAATAGCCCCACACGCTGCTCACGGGCACATTTCACTTTCCCCAACTCACCGCCCCAACCACTGCAGCTATTGGGAGTGGAAAGGGAACAAACACCAAAACCCAGTCCCAGCTTTGTAAATCTTCAGGAAATATGAAAGCTGTTCATCCCTTCGGGTTTTCCATCCTGGGCTGACAGCGTTGATTTTAAATGGCTGTCCAGTCAGTGCCGATTCGTTTTGGCTGAAAAACTATTCCTTATCTCATCCCAGCATTTCTTGCCACAGAGAACTGTGCGGCAGAGTTCATGTATATATTTCCTTGTATGGTATTTTGTAAATAACATTCGTTTGCTGGTTGTTTGTATCGGATATTTCAGGTTCATTAGCCGCTGTTCACATGTGTTGGTAAGTTTGTGGGCCACCATGATTCTGAGAGGGTTGAGTTGTCTGGACATCATTTCACAGATGTCTTTAATGTAAAGTAATGCGGCTAGAGTTTCTGCAGACGTTGAGTCTGCTTGTGTCAATTTGTTGATGAGAAATCTTCAGACTGGGTTTATTGGTTCGTCAAAAGTGAGTGCTGCAAATGCTGGAAACCAGAGTTTAGATCAGAGTGGTGCTGGAAAAGCACAGCAGGTCAGACAGCTTGCGAGGAGCAGGAAAATCGCCGTTTCGGGCAAAAGCCCTTCATCAGGAAAGAGGCAGGACGCTTCCAGGGTTGGCGATATAAATTGGGGGGTGCTGGGCCGAAGGTAGCAAAGAGTACAATAGGTGAATGGGAGTGGGGACAGAGGTGACAGGTCAGAGAGGAGGATGGAGCGGATAGGTGGGAAGGGAGATTGGCAGGTAGGTCAGGTCA
>NC_057719.1:95229948-95272714 GCF_004010195.1 Chiloscyllium plagiosum
AAGTCCCGCTGTAGTGTGTTCCTCCTCTTCTTCCCGACAGCATTTGTGCCGACATGTACCAACACCACTGGCTCTACACCTTCGTTCTTGACTATGAAGTCCGCTATTACCACCCACTCAAATAACAATCACTTACCTTCCCGACCGGCTTTGCGCTCTGACTTCACTTCTGCCCAGCTCCCGCCGTTCTCTGCTGCAAAAAGACAAAAAGCAGGTCAGGCAGCATTGATGTTTCGTGCAAAATTGATGTTTCGGGCAAAAGCCCTTCATCAGGAATTAGGTGCAAATAGTTTACTTTGGAATTATGTGCGGCATGAACCTGTTGCACCGAAGGGTCTGTTTCCAAGCTGTATGACCCTACGACTCTAAGAAGCGAGATTGTTAATTTTGTGTGTTTCCAATGTTCTTCCTCAGCTACACACAGATTGCAGAAAAATAAGAACCACTCTTTCTGCTTTTAAAGGTCACTAATATCTTTCTGAGTCTGGAAAGGTGATTGCATGAGGGATTGAATCTATCTCAGAATTTTCCCAACGGGTTCTGCTGAGTTTCTCTTTGCAAGAGCAACAAAATGGGGTACGAACTGGAATTGAATTTCTAATCTTCCATAATGGCCATCCAATTCATCACACTATTATGTTGCCACATACTTTAAAATTTATTTTGCATTTATCCTTGTCAGAAATAGCTTCCAAATGAAAAAAAAAATCAACAGGACCTCTTGAATTTTTTATTTCAAGTCAATTTCAACTCATGTCAATTCTTAATTCTTTTGCGTTATTAAAACTGTTACAGGCACAAAAATGCAGAGGCAAAAGATTAGGACTGCTCACAATGAATCAATTTTGACTTCACTAAAATATCATAATAAAATAATCTTGCATTTTCTCAGGCAAGTAATTTATACAAAATATACTTGTGACAAAACTCCATTATTCATCTTACAATCTCTTTGAAATTTTGTTCCAAACTCATACTTTGATGTCATGACATTTGTTGGCTGCTTAAAGAATTTATTTGAGTTATGTTTGGTTTCCTCTTAACACAATGACCTGTTTTAGAGAAATTGGCAAAGAATCTCATGCAAACTGCTGTCAGTGTGTATTGCCTGCTAATGGGAGATAGCTGGAATGTTGTCTCAAAGAAAGGTTCAGAAAGAGCAGCTGAACATGTTAAAGCCACAATATGAAGGGAAATAGATGTTACAGTAAGTGTAATATACAATAATACATGTGGTAGAGAGGTGTTGCACCTCACGAAGGAAGTTCGAATTGCTGTGGCGACAAATGTTAGTACCTGGATGTTATGGTCTAGAGTTACAGTTAGTGATGGTAGAAGCTCTAACCTTCAACTAATCACATGACTAACAAAGCATTTCTCCTCATCTCTCCACCTGCCATTGGCATAAGTTGAGAGAATGTGAAGGTTGATAATCGTGTTTTAAACACACCTTCCTAGGCCATCAAGAGCTGGATTCAAACCAATTGCCTTTGACTCAGAAACTGGGATGTTTCCCATTGTGCCACATACTACCCAATCCTGACAGTAACTGACAACTAATACTGTGCCTTGTAGAAGAGAAGGTGGATTGGCTGATGGAGAATCTTTGGAGATGTGTGAAGTTGGATAGAATGGGAAATGTGAAGGTTAGTGACAAAGGTAACAGCATTATTAAGGTTAATTATGGGCAAGGCAACTGCCATGCAAAAGGACTCCTGGTTAATATCAGAAATAATATTTAATTGGTGATTTTGTTTTCAGGGAAACCTTTGTTTTTCCTTCTGAACTACAATAGCCTTTCTTGCTAGTGATAAATCACTTCAAGAAATTTGGAAGTTGTATTTGTATGACAAACTTTGAAAATAATGTTAGACTAAAATGTACTGCTTGCATTGAAAGCGATAGAATGCTTAGTTCATTTATGTGTTCTCTCAAGGTCTGTTACAACACATATATTCATAAGTTAAATAGAGAGAAAGATTCCATAGCCATACCGAACATGCATCCAATAATAACACCTCTCATAATTTCCATCATTATTGTTGATAAAGATATATAAGCAGTTGTAAAATATCAACTTTTAAAAATCAGAGAGTGCATTGGCCTTTATTTGTCATAACCAATTTCTGTTTATTACAAAGATGGCAGGTTCTTGGTAAGGTCATTGATTGTGCATTCTAATATGGCTGTGGAGCCCCATTGCTGGCCTGTGTGACTTTCCATAGTGCAGGAATTGTTCAATTGTCCGACTTTGTTGGGTTTACCCTATCTTTCTAGCACTCCACTTGCCCATAGCTGTCCACAGTTTTTGCTGTTCAAAGAGAAAAACCAGCATGTGAGCTTGCTGCCCAGATAGTTCCAATAAACATTTCTCTCAGTTTATGATGGCATGCCATGTTTCCTGATTTGGAGAGGCCGGTGTTGGACAGGGGTGTACAAACTTAAAAATCACACAACACCAGGTTATAGTCCAACAGGTTTAATTGGAAGCACTAGCTTTTGGAGCGTCGCTCCTTCATCAGGTGGCTGTGCTGATGAACCACCCTGATGAAGGGGCAGCGCTCTCAAAGCCAGTGCTTCCAATTAAACCGGTTGGACTATAACCTGGTGTTGTGTGATTTTTAACTTTGCACTTTTCCTAAGATTGGCCTTCAAAGAGTCCTTAAATCTTAATATCAGCTTGCATTGCAGGTGGTATTCAAGTGTGATTGTATGATTACCGTAGAGATTTAATTTTTATTGAAGTGTACTATTTGTCAATTCCATCTGATTGGGCTCAGGGGTGCTTCAATTCCAGAGGGTTCTGCTCTTTGAGATATTTCAGTGTTGGCCACTTTGTTCCTTCAGTTGATGCCTGTGATATTTTGAATGCATTTCATGTGGAACGTATGCAACTGTCCATATGTCTGAAATAGGTGGTCCACATCTCATGGGCATATAGATGGGTAGGTATAGCCACCATTTTGGACATGGAGAAAGTGCGGACTGCCGATGCTGGAGGTCAGAGTTGAGAGAGTGGTGCTGAAAAAGTATAGCAGGTCAGGCAGCATCTGAGGAGCAGGAGAATCAATGTTTCGGGCATAAGCCCTTCATCAGGCATTCATCACACTCTTGACCATTTTGTACACAGCAAGTTTTGTTGCAAGATTGATATCTGATTTCCTCCATAGTCACCTGCATAAACAGACAAAATACCAAACTTGGTCTAGCAATTCTTTTTGTCACCTTGCTAAAATGCAAACATTATGGAGATTGTGATTCTGAGATAAATGAAGTTTTTGATCAATGTCACTAGTGGAGTGAAATAAGAATTTCATAGTGGTTGGTGTAGTTTCTCTGTCTTCCTTAAACTGATG
This sequence comes from Chiloscyllium plagiosum, assembly GCF_004010195.1. Classification (NCBI taxonomy): domain Eukaryota; kingdom Metazoa; phylum Chordata; class Chondrichthyes; order Orectolobiformes; family Hemiscylliidae; genus Chiloscyllium; species Chiloscyllium plagiosum. The sequence continues at coordinate 95,233,305 of NC_057719.1, forward strand.
GGTAACCCATAGTTATTAACTGCTTTTGGTAAACAATCCATGATCCTTTGAAAGTCATGTTCACTCAAGGGCAGAATCATTGGCATAAAATAATTCTATTATAATTATGTGGACGGCAAGATGGCTCACAGCACCAGGGACCTGGGTTCCATTCTAGCCTCGGGCGACTGTCTGTATGGAGTTTGCACATTCTCCCCGTGTCTGCGTGGGTTTCCTCCGGGTGCTCCAGTTTCCTCCCATAGTCCAAAGATGTGCAGGTTAGGTGAATTGGCCATGGGAAGTTGCCCATAGTGTTTAGGGCTGTGTAGTTAGGTGCATCATTCAGGGGAATGGATCTGGGTGGGTTGCTCTTCGGAGGGTCGGTGTGGACTTGTTGGGCCAAATGGCCTGTTTCCACACTGTCGGGGTTCTATGAAAATTATCATTATCTCTGAGAATTTAGTTAAGGATTCCAATCATTTCAGCTTGAATATTTATGTCAAATTCTCCAGAAAATAGGTAGTAAATAATATACTGAAGAGTACAGGAGTCATGACATTGTCTTACTTCATACCACTTGTTACATTACAGGAGTCAGTGTATCCACTGCAGTCACCAATCCTGTTTGGCATTCCATTGGGAATTTTTGTGCCAAATTTACTATTCTGTTAGGCCATCCAGCTTTGGCTGAGATTTTGCCCAGGCTTCTCAAGACCTCTATCAGACCAATGAAGGCGCAGTAGAGACTGTTCTTTGCACAATTTCTCTTGTATTTTGCGAAGTGTCTTTTCCTTTCTTAAAGCCACTTTGTCTTTCTGGCATACACATTTTGTTATGTGGCTTAGCAGTCTGTTGGGTTCAACCCTCACTTGAATTTGACCAGCTACCCCAAACAGTGAGGTTCCTCTGTGGTTACCACACTCAGATTTTTATCCTTTCTGTCAACAATAGTGACACTATTGAGCTCCTGAAGAATGGGTTGTTAGTCCAATTTAATGGTATAATTCTGTGAGTTTGTGACTTATCTGGGGACTCCTAGGTTTATAAATTTCTCCTGGGATCTGACCTGAGCCTGGAGCTGTCCTTGAGGTCAGGGATCTCATACATTTTCAACTTCCACAAAAGAGGGTTTCCTCTCTCGATTTAACATTTGGGCTGATCTGGAAGCTTGTTTATAAGTTATTTACTCTGGCCACGTGAAAGTGCTCAGGCCAACACTCTTTGGTAACCATCCAGCAATTCAGGAGAGATTCACTATCAGAGGACAGAGCAGGTAAGGAGCTATCTAAGGGAACCAATCAGCAAAGACTTGAAGCTTTGAGTTGGTTGCACCTTACATAGCTTCTATTGTAGCTTCTTTTGTTTTTCTTGAGTGATTCTGTAACATTCAACCTATCTGGCTTCACAGCTATACAGAGAATGCAACATTTTACTCCTATAAAAGTTCCTTAATGTGATCACCATTTTCATGAAGTCAGAATAGGTGGTTTCTGTGTTCACCTTCCAGAACTGTTGAATTGAACATTGACCATGTCACTTCAGCATCATTACTTGGATTTTCTTCAAAGGACATTTTTCCTAATGCCTTAATTTTGAAGGGAAAGGAGTATAAAAGTAAAGAAGTCTTACTAAAACTATATAAGACACTAATTGGATTACTCCTCAACTATTGTGTACAGTTTTGGTTCCCCTTATCTAAGGAAATGTATACTGACATTGGAAGCAACTGAGAGAAGGTTCATTAGATTGACCCGGAGTATCAAGTGATTTTATTATCAAAAATGCTGAATATTTTGGGCTTGTATTCATTGGCGTTTAGAAGAATGTAAGGTGACCTTAATGAAACATAAGATTTTGGGGCCAAAAGAGAAAATGCTCGAAAATCTCAGCAGGTCTGGCAGCATCTGTAAGGAGAGAAAAGAGCTGATGTTTCAAGTCTAACTGACCCTTTGTCAAAGCTGCTTTTATAAGATTTTGGGGCTTGACAAGGTAAATGTTGAAAGATTGTTTCCTCTTTTGGAAGTATCTGGAACCAGAGGACATAATCTCAGGGTAAGTGGGCACCGAGTTAACAATCTTTTGTTCGAGGATAGTGAATAAGTGAAATTCTTTACCATTAAGAGTGGTAGTAGATGAGTTGTCAGGTATATTCAAGGCTGAAGGTTTTTAAACAATAAGAGAACCAAAGATTATGAGGAAAAATTGGAAAAGTTGAGTTGAGGATTACCAGATCAGACATGATCTCATTCAATGATGGAGCAGATTTGATGGGCTGAATGGCCTACTTCTGATCTTACAGCTGATGGTCTTATGGTCTCTTTTACTGTATTTTCTTTCCCTGTTAAATCCTTTCATCATTCTCTGCTGTCTTTTTATATTCTGACCAATCATCCCACCGATCAGTCATTATAATAAAATTAAAGGCATTTTCTTTATGTTTGATGCTTTCCTTGACTTCTTTTGTTAATCATAGATGGTGGATCTTTCCCTTAGAAGGTTTCTGTATGTAGGATATACTTATTCTGCGAATCCTAAAATACAGCCTTAAATGCAGCCATAATTCCACAGGTTCTCAATTGACTCATCCTGATAAACTAGAGCCCACTCCTCCCACATCATCTTAAGCCAACAGATTCATTCCAGTAATCGTGTGTGCCCTTTGCTAATAAAATCCTGGCTGAATCTTCAAGTTCAGTTTCAACTTCTTGTCTGATTGTCTTGTTTGAAGTTAGCTTATATCTCTGAAAGAGAAACTGCAGTATGACTGGAGCAGGTACTGAAAGTGTATAGGTCAGACCTGCAATTACTGTAGAAATGGAACAGTTGGGCAGCAAGAGTACTACAAGATTTTTTGACACTGAGCTGAAAGCCTTGTTGCAGGAGGAACCACAGGAGAGCACTATTCACAGCCTGCCAGACAGACATGGTCAGAACAGCAGGAGAAGGTGAATATCTGCAGTCTAACTGGGACACAGGAGGCAGTGCAGCAACAACTCACATCAGCACTTCAAATGTCATAGTTTTATAAATACACACCAACAACACACTCTGCTCACTTCATCCTCTCACCGATTTGACATCATTCTCTGGCAATATATTGGAAACTAACACAGAACAATCACCTGCTCTGCTTTTCCAGCACCACACTCTTGACACACAACAATCACCAGCCTTATACACTGCTCTATTCATCCCTGCCAGCACTCTCTTTAAGCCAAACCCAGAGCCAACATTTTAGAGTGTAATTTCACCTTCACACGTTTAGCATGCCTCACATTCATGTCTGACCCACTGCACACACTGCCAGCTATTCTACCAAGACAGGCACACCACCCGAGTACATTGCACCATTTTTCAGTGACTTGCTTCCCTTTGCTCTGCAGAACAATTGTCAACTGCAGGGTAGCAGGGTTCTATCCCAGTGAGACATGGGCAGAGTTTCATTTCTTCATCTCAACGGAGAAGAAGATGAAATTCATTATTGGACCATCTGTGATTGAGGTCCTGTCTTTTGCTGGGTCTGAAACCATTAAAGGACTTTGGGGAGAAAGTCAAAAGCAGGCTGCACGGGGTTGGGGACTAGGAGCTGTGGGGCTGAGATCTCCACATGAGATGATGTTGGTGACAATCGTGGACACAATGGTCTGACGCTCAATGCTGGGGTCATGGTCCAGGGAGATAGGAGCAGGTGTCTTAGGGCTGGCACTCAACCTCCACAATGTCAAGATCAGTACACCAGACAGCGTCACCCTCATCAGCAGGCTTGATGACAAAGCTAAAGGGAGTGTACGCAGTGGACATGTTGCAGCAAAAATTGTTCCTGCCAGTTTACTGTCATTTCATCCCACCCATCCATATCATCCATAATCCATGCCATTCCTATCACATTGTTTTGATCTCTCCTCTTCCTAACCTACTGCATCCTATTCTTTCTTTTCTGTTCCTGTCCAACAATCCCACTCAGCTCCTCATGAAAACAATTTCTCGAGCCAGGTTAACTTTGTTGTATGGCTCCTTATAGCTTCTGATGTTTTAGCTGTCCAAAAACCACCTCCTCCACCACCCCTCCACCACTGCCACCATTGTCACTAACCATCAGGAGCTAAAGGTGTTCCAGTGTGTCCCATGGCCCCATAGCCAGACACCAGAAACCAGCAACATCCACCAACAACCTGGAACAGTCAAAGACTGGATGCTAATAGACAAGTGGTAGAGTAGAGCTGAGCTGCTCAAAAAAAGAGTTTTTTTTAAGTCAATTGCTATATTTTTAAATCAACTTTCCCACACTACCTTAGCCAACTCATACCTTATTCCTATGTAACTGGTTTTATTTAAATTTAATAGTCCAATTTTAGACTTACATATGTCATTCTTGAATTCAATTTGAAATTCTGACATATTATGATCAATCTTCCCTAAAGGGTTCCTATAATATTATTAATTAAACCTTTTCATTATGCAGCACAAGATCTATAATAATCTCTTGGTTCCATAGCTTACGATTTGAAAGAACCATCACAATAGCATTCCACGAATTCATCCTTCAAACCAATATTGTCAAGTCAATTTATCCAGTCCATGTTAAGATTTATGTTCCTTATAGGGCTACTGCTTTTTGTATAATGCCCACCTCAAAATGGATGCAGTCTGTTTACTCCTTATATTAGTTCTGTTGTGCTGTAAGCCTTATTAATAAAAATGGGCATATAACTGACCGATTAAAAGACTCACTGTGGAAAATGACTGTACTAGTGGACATGTTTCATTGCCAACACCTATCATAAGGAATTAGATTAAATATCTGATGGTAATTAAATTTACTTTACAGCTTGGATTTGAACCTCAAGATGACTAGCAGATTGCCAGTTCTCCTACGTAGGTCTTTCCAACATGAAATGTCCGTTGTGCAGCTGATAATGTGCGATTGTAAAAAACAATTCAGTGCTTCTAGTGTTTTGAAGGAAGAAAATGAGAACAATGTAGATGAGCCATAATTAAAATCTTCCAAGGTTCTTTCAATTCAGAGCAATTGGGAGCATTGCATTTCACCTTACTATTTAAGAACAGGGAGAGAGAAAGCAGGGAATTATAGATCAACGTCTGTCATTGGGAAATTATTACAGTAAGCTGAAGGGTCAAAGAATCAATAACAAGGGAGCATAATTTTAAAGTGAAAGGCAAGAGTTTAGAGGGGATTTGAGGAAAATCCTTTTTACACAGAGAGTGACGAGGGTTCGGAATGCACTGCCTGGGAATGGAGTTGAGACGGGGAACTCATAAACTTTACAAAGTATTTGGATGAGCACTTGAGTGTCATAACATTCAATGTTATGGGGCTAGGAAAGTGGGACCAGTATAGGTAGTAATGTAATTTTGGCAGTCCAGATTTGATGGGCTGAATGCCCTCTTCCACCCTGTCTGGCTCATGTGACTAATAGTTTTGAAAATGTTCAGCTGATTATAGATACTTGTATTTGTCAAAATTGTAAAACATTTCATGTGCTTGATGAAACATTTTGAAGAAATGCCTCAAGAAGTGGACAGCTCAGTTTTCATTGATCTCATTAATGTTCCAGAATACATTTGGCAAAACCCTTGATAAGATTGAAGGTAACTTATTGACCTCATTACAGCATGGGTTTAGGAGTAGGAGTTAGACAGTAGGCTAACAGGCAGATAAATGTAACTAGTTACAAATTCCATCTTGTGTGACTATACAAAGGTACTTTTTGATCTTTCTGCAAACTTTAACATTGTTGACATACCAAATGCCTGTCTACTGTCTCTAGCTCCAAGACACAGTTCTCGGGTAGTTCCATTTTATCTACATAATTCATAGCCAGAGAATCACAAATGATGGCTTCTTTCCTTGTTCCAGCATTGTTATCTCTGTTCTCCCAAAGTATCTATAATAAAAGGAAAATACTCTGGATTCTAGATATCTGAAATATGCACAGAAGATGCTGGAGAAACTCAGCAGGTCTGACAGCAAATGAGGGCAGAGAAACATCTCAAACCCAATGTGACTCTTTTTAGGAATGCTGCAAAGATGCTAATAGGCCTGCTGATAGTTACCAACACTTTTTCTAATACTTTTTCACAACTATTTCTCATCCACATACTGCCCCTTGGCTACGTTACCTGAAGACACAGCATTAGTTTTCACATTAACACCAATAATACCCAGCTCTACATTATCATTAACTATCTCAACTCCTCTACTATTGCTAAAGTATTAGATTGCTTATCTGACATCCAGTACAATAGGAACAGAAATTTCCTCTAATTCAGTTTGGGAGGGTGGAATTTATTGTTTCCAGTCTCTGCTCCAGACTCTATTACCCAACTACTGCCCCAGCTCTCTCCCTGGCAATAGTCTGAGACTGTGCTTGCTGGTTTGAAATTTTGGCATCACATTTGCTCCTGTGATGAGCTCCTGCCTTCATATTCCAGCCGATCCCAAAATGACGTGCTTCAAACTTTAAAACATTGCTACTTATGCTTCTGTCTTAACATATCTGATGTTAATATCCATATCCATACCTTTGTTAATTTCGGTTTTGATAGTTTCAATGCACTTGACTGGTCTTTCATATTCGGCCTTCCATAAATATAAGGTTGCCCAAGCCTCTACTGCCCATGTCATAGCCAATCCTATTTCTCTAACATCCATGTGCCCGCTAACTTCATTGGGTCCCAGTCAAGCAAAGTCTTGATTTAAAAATTCTCACCCTTGCTTTCAAATCCCTTCTTACTCCTTCCTACCACTGTCATATCTTTCAAACCCATATCCTTCCCAACACCTCGGCACGGATCTACCTCACTTCCTTCTTTTAAGGTGCTGCTTAAGATCTACCTCTTTAACCAAGCATTCTCTCACCTAACTGTGTATTCTCCCCTTGTTGCTTGGAGTTATACTTTGTTCTGTCATGCTACTGTGAAGTGCCTTGGGAACATTTACAATACTGGTGAAGCTGGGGTGGGGAGAGAAAGTTTAGTGAGAATAGGATTGACAAACAAGATGTGAGTCTCATGAATAGGGTGAGCTCAGAGAGAGCACAAGGGAACTACTGAAGAACCTAACGATGGAAATTTAGGTTTAGAGCAAGAGGGTGCAGTAACACAAAGTTGTCAAGTTGGTTATTGAAACAGAAAAGTGGGAAAGGTAGCAAACTGGATTGAACCAAACTTAATGACAAAGAAATCCAACAGTTCTATTAACCATTGCAGGTGAGGTAGGAGGCAGGGCACTGGGCCAGCACAACTCATCAATGTAACTTGGAACATTAGTTCGGTACAGTCAACAGGAAACCTTGTTTTTACTTTCCCTCTTACCTAACTCCCAATGGTTTTCTAAATGCAGGAGCCTTATCTAATTAACCCGCGGGGCTGCAGGAGCCTTGTCTAATTAACCCTTCACAGCTCTGCAGCTTTATCACGCAGGTCACAAATAGAGAGTTGGATCTCCCCACGTAATGAAAAATGTGGGCATTGGGAGAGTTATGTGAGACTGACAGTGAGGAGCTTCCTGACAGTGAGGAGCTTCCTGACAGTGAGGAGCTTCCTGACAATGAGAGCACAAAGTCCCTGTTTCCAACCACATTTTGAACAGTGAGATAAGATTCTCATTTGTGAGAATAAGAGTCCTATTTTCATGCAGAAACATCTCGTATGACACCTCATTGATAGGCAGTTTCTCATCGCCCTACTCTCTGGATAAAAACTGGACGATAACTATTCCTGACACAAATGTCAGAGTGGTTGCCTGGCAACTCCAGCCCACTGCTTGCTCTTCAGACCCTCCATCACTCAACATCTCAGGGTAGGCAGTGACTGTATGCTGTCCCATCCACCAGGGCATCTAAATCCTGGTTGGCAAAGTTATATGACAATTACCAGCTGTCTGACGTGACTAAGATAGTTGTAAGAAACTGTGTGGACCAGCTGCAGACCAAGCGACACTGAACCAGGGGCATGACTGGGCCTCAGAGACGATGCCAGAACCAGGAATCCTGTGCAGTCCCAGCAGTCTCCAATATTTCTGCCTGTGCTGAGTGGGTAGGGGAATATAGTGAGCATTGCACAATAGGATGTGTGTTGCACAGTAATGATGCAAGCTTGAGAACATAAAATCAGAATTGCATTCTCAATTTTCAAGTTTGTTTCCCTTTGTAGCCTTCACCCTGTTGATCATTGTAACCATTTGTGCAAATCTAATTTTCTTCACTGTACTGTGATTTTAGCTATTTAGGCCTTCAATTCTGGGATTCCCGAATTAAACTTCACTGCCTCCCAACTTTCTTCATTAACTTAAAGTTACTACTAAAGCTACTTTCAGGTGGTGGTGATCCCATGTAGCTTTCTCCTCTCCTTCTGGGTGATAGACGTCGTGGGCTCAGAATTGAGCTTTAGGAAATTACTGCAGCGTATCATGTGGATGGTGCACACTGCTACTATTAGCTGTTGAAGGTGTTAGGTGGAGTGCCAGTCAGGCAGCCTGCTTTTGAACTGAGTGGTATCAAGCTCCTTGAGTGTTGTTGGAACTGTACTCATCCAGACAAGTGAAGTGTCAATGGCCAGATTAGCCTGAAAACATCCAATTTCATCTGATCTTGCAAGGCTAAGCAAACCTAAACATGTTCAGTTCTTGTAGATAGACAGACAGACCAGGAAATACCATACCACATAACAGCCAGGCAATCCCCATCTGCAACCAGAGAGAATGCTCCTGACATTCAATGACATTGCCATAGCAGAATCTCCCACTATCAACATTCTGTGTTTACCATGGACCAGAAAAAGAAGCAGGCCATGCATGTCAACATTGTGGTTACAAGAGCAGGTCAGAGGCTGGGAACCCTTTGATGTGTAACTCATCTCCCATCTCCCCATTGCCTGTCCACTATCTGCACGACACAGGGGAGGTGTGTGATGGAATACTCTCCACTTGTCTGGAAAAGTGCAGCTCCAGCAACACTCAATAAGTATGACACCATCTGGGACACTTGATTGGCACCCCATCTACACCTCCAATATTCACTCTGACCACCATTGTTCAGAGATACTGGCATATGCCATTTATAAAATGCACAGCAACAACTTTCCAAGCTTCATTTGATAGTACATTCCAAATCCATGACTTCTCTCTAAAAGGACAAAAACAGCAGATACATGGGAAAACTACCAGCTGCAAATTCCCCTCCAAGTTATAAATCACTTTGACTTGGGACAATACTGCAATTAATTCACTGTCAACCAGTCAATATCCTGGAACTCCCTTGCTATCAGCAATGTAGTGCATATCTCCTCCACATTCCCATCTCTAATTAACTGCAGTGGGTCACGCAAGCAGCTCACCACCGCTTCCTCAGGGGCAATTAGTGATCGGCAATGAATGCTGGCTGAGCCAATGACACCCACGTTCTATTAATATATTAAAACAAAATACAGGCCTAGCATTGTCCATCATGACATTCATTTAAGATGAACATCACAGCATTTTTTTGCCACCATCCAATAACAAAAAAAATCAATACCTTTTTCAGAATTTCTTTATCCAATAGCATATCCAATTAAAGAAGCAAAAACAAACATTTAATTCTTGAATGTACCCTTAATTCCTATGCCTGTCCTATCTTCCTCCACAGTGCTACAGTGAAGGTTGCAATATTGCTGGTGGAAACCTGCCTGACATTCAATGGGGAATGATGTGATTAGCCTTACTGGAACCTCTGAAGCAGTTCTGGGTGAGAGTGGAGTGTCAGTGTTAGAAGTATGAACACTGTCATCCTCAGAGAGGCGTGCAGGCTTATGCTCCATGCTTGAGTTCTCCAGTACAAAATCTCAACAGTGCCCCAGAGATTTTAGGGTGGATTGCTTAACTGTCATGTAATTTGACCATTTAAGGTGGTATTGTTGTTGAACTGTTAATCCAGAGACTGGGTGATGTTCATGGCAGAAGGTGGAATTTGAATTCAATTAAAAAAAATCTGGAATTAAAATTCTAATGATGACCATAAATTCATTGTTGATTGTCAGGAAAGCCCATCTGGTTCATGAATGTCCTTAGGGAAGGAAACTGCCATCCTTACCTTCCTCTGGATAATGAGGTATGGGAAATAAATGCCAACAACACCCACATTCCTTGAGTAGAAACAAAACACTGCAATCTGCACCATGGTGGCATCAATCAGATTCTGTCCAGCACCAAACTGGGATTACGTGGCAGGAAGCACAGTTAGCTCCACCTGAGCTTTCACAACAGAACAGAGGGATGTGTGCAGTGGCTTCTTCCTGTGCAGCAGTGGAAGCTGAGGCAGGAACCAATTTGATTAGGCAGTGATGTCATGCAGTTGCTGCTCATTTTCACAGTGGGCTATAAGCTGCAGGCTGCTTTATGTCATGATGGAGCTCGGCCCCTCCAGACTTAATACCAGAGACAGGGCACTCTATGGCAGGTCTGTCAAGGAGAATATGAAATCTTGTTTGCAAGCATTCTTCCGAATGCTATTCAGTTGAAGCCTGTGCCTGAATGCCTTGCAATAGAACTTATGTGGGACATCAGTTTCTGATGAATGAGACACCGAATAGCCAAGGTGACAAGGAGCCTGTACAGCGTGACCTGTTGTACACACAGCAGAGTGACAGGTTATTAGCAGCTGGGTTAATCCCAGAGGGGTGGGATGAGGACCTTAGTTAGTCCTTAACTAGTGGCAGGAAGTCAGTTCCCTCATGGACTAGCTTGCCAGAATATAATTCTGAATGAGTGGGGGGAAGCCAGCTGGAATTAGACCAACACCATCCTGTCTAACTAAATGCTTCCCATCCTCCAAGGCTACCATCAGTGAGAGCAGACGGTTCCACTAATTATCCTTCCTAAAGTACACCTCTGTATCTGAAAATCTTCAGTTCTTCTCCAGCATTGATTTTCATCACTGAAGTTACTTAGAACTTTGGCGAACCAGTTTCCATTTACAAAGAACAACCTGTTTATTCAAGCTTCAGGCTAACTGGGACGTGTACTTGGCCGTTCAGTCGCCCTCACCCTCCCACCTCCCCCCCACCCCCGTCGACTGCACACAAACACCATGTAAATTAGGAGGCAGCATGAAATGTCCCTGTTTTCTACCTCCTACAGGACCAGCAGGGCAGATTATGAATAATTCTTATGCTCAAGTAGTGACACAATCCACTTTTAAACTTATAGTCTCTGATCTTACAATTACAGACACAAACACGTACTCCACATCTTGTCACACTTTTCAACTCCAAATACATGACATTTCTGAATGTTTTCTGAAACTGTAGAGTTTTAGGTTATATAGTTCCTTGTTTTCAATACCTGAATGAAATTTGCCAGAAATATCAATCAAATGTAGGAAATGTTTATTCCTATTCCAAGGAGCTGGATCATTGGATCCAGCTGAAATAAAAGGCTGAATTACAAACAGTTGTAACCCCATTGCTATGAGTTACATAAAAATATGGATCAACACAACTTCCACGAATATACTTCTTTAAAGAAGGATAACTTTCATAATTAAACCCAAGGATCCTGTGGTTAATATGGATAATTTTCCTAATTAAACACAGGAATCCTATGGCCAATAGGGATAATTTTCCTAATTAAACCCAGGGATCCTGTGGTCGATAGGGAAGCCAAGTAGATTGAAGCATGTCATTCCACTTCTTGTCAAGAAAAGTTTGGGCACTAATACCTCAGTTTGTAACCTGTGTCCAATACATGAGGTGTTGATTCATCAATGCTTTGAAGAAGCTCAAGTAAGTATTGTAGTGAGGAAAATAAATGAGCTATTTCAAATAAGATATGGCAAATAACTAAGAGTCATAGCATTTTACAGCATAGAAAAATGCTTTTGGCACTTTGTGTCTTTGCCAGTCATCATGCAGTATCCACTCTAATCCTATTTTTCAACACTTGGCCCAGCGCCTTGTATTCTAATGTTTCAAGTGTTCACTCTAAACATTTCTTCAATGTTGTAATGGTTCCTGCCTCCAGCACACTTTCACATAGTGAGTTCCAGATATACACCAACTGAAATTTTTCCTTAAATCCTGCCATTTACATTAAATCCTATTTTTTAATGATATTTTCAAGCCATTAACCAGAGTAAGTGAAAAGAAACATTTTAAAATTTCAAGGCCATTTCTTATTTGTTGTCATGTGCACTAAAGTTATTGCAGCAATTACAACCCTTCTTTCTAACTCGTGCCAAGTGATAGTTTGTCAAACTGAGAACCTCAATGTCTGTGAATATGATTAGCTTTTTGAACCTCTATCTGTCTGTATTACATTTTATTCACACCTGCAGAACTCAAAGCCAAAGGCAACTAATAGGGACAGTGCAGTAAAAACTGAAGCACAATGCTAGCTCACAAAGCGAGGAGACTGGATACAGCTCATGAGTATTGAATAATCAAAAAATAAAAACAAATCACTGAACAGACAGTACTACTTCATTAATAATAGTGAAAAAAATATTTATCATTGTAAATTGGCAGCTTTTCTTACATAGAGAGTGTTTCCTTGAAATTGAAATGAACAGTAGCTCATTATGTTTCAAAAACATTCAGTATGTCAGTGGGACCCAGATACCTTGGAAGAAAAGGGAAACTGAAATGATGAAAATGAAATATGTGATTTTCTGTAGATGACTAGATTCATTTTTAAATACTACCATTTAATTATTTGAGGGGAATTTAAATTTGATTCCATTTTATAAACGGAATATGGGAGAAACAATGCAAAAACATGACATCTATAGAGTGAGCATAAATAGCAGATAGAAATAAATGATTCAATTGAGCTTAAGTTCAATCTTGATGAGGTGGAAGGAAGTGCATAGCTGATGTTTAATACACTATTGTAACTCTGGGTTTAGTTCATTAACATACTGTGGATACCTTTCCAATGTTGAAAACACCTGTGCTATTTCCTCATCCATTGGTGAGTGAAAATCTGCTGCTACTGCAAAATGTAAAGATCCATATCAATTTAAAGAGTCAGTTTTGATGAGACAGATTAATGACTACAAAGGAATTTGTTCAAAAATAGGGAATAGAAAGAAAACTGAGAAAGATGTATTCATCATAAACGGATAGAAGAAATTTTCCAGAAGTTGGAAGATGAAGTAAGGGGCAGGAGGATGCTTTATGTTGGAATAGCAACAAATAACTTCAAGAAGAACACATTGAAATAATGGGAGATGACAATCACTCTGATGTCAACAGCAGCGTTTCACTTTTGGAAGTTGACTGACCATTCTAGGTCTGAAATGGAAGAAGATAAGTTAATTATCAACCATTTAACATTCAAGGTTTGTGTAAAGATTTGTAGCTTAGGTGCTGGTTACCGTGGTTGTGGGTATGTTCACCGAGCTGGGAAGTTGATTTGCAAACATTTTCTCCCCTGTCTCGGTGACATTGTCAGTGTTTTGGGGCCTCCTGTGATGAGCTGCTGTACTGTGTCTTCTGGAATTTATCTGGTTCCATTCCTGCTGCTTCCCACTGCCGGTTCCAGTGTTTGTTATAGTAGCCAGTATACTGGCCTATGTACTTGTTGATGGAGTCTGTGGGTGAGTGCCATGCTTCTAGAAATTCTCTGACTATCCTCTGTTTAGCTTGTCTTTTGCTCATTCTGTTGGATCCTGTCGAGTTTGTGGTCCTTGTGTCTATGTGGGACAGCTGGTCATGGTGTTTAATGGCTAGTTGGTGTTTGTGGATGCGGATTGCTAGCTGTCAGTCTGTTTGCTCTATATAGTGTCTCATGCAATCGTTGCATGGAATCCTGTAAATCCTCTTGCAAGGATGCTTTCCTTGAAGAAGCTCCCCTCGCATTCCTCACTTTCTCCATCCTGTAAATTATGTTAGCCTTGCCCATGATGGGTACGGGGCCTTTGACCCTGTTGGTGAGCTGTTGTTTGAGTGTGCCTGACAGTTTATGGGCTGTAATGAATCCCAGTGGGTGAAGAAGTCTGGCTGTCAGTTCTGAGATGTTTGTTATGTGAGGTAGTGTGACCAGTGAGTTAGGTCGTGGCATGTTCTCGTCACAGTGTTTGTCTGTTAGGCGTCTGCAGATGAAGTTGTGGGGATATCAGCTCTTGGCGAAGACTCTGTAAAGGTGTTCTCCTTCTTCCCTTCATAGATCGGGAGTGCTGCAGTATATTGGAGTCCTTTTAAATAGGGTCCTAATGCAGCTTCTGTTGTGTCTGTTTGGGTGGTTGCTGTTGTAATTCAGGGCCTGGTCATTGTGTGTGACTTTCCTGTACACATTTGTGGTGCATTCACCGTTCTGTGTTCTTTGTACCATCACATCCAGGAATGGGGTTAAAAATCACACAACACCAGGTTAAAGTTCAACAGGTTAATTGGAAGCACTAGTTTTCAGAGCGCCGTTCCCTAATCAGGACAACCACCTGATGAAGGAGCGGCGCTCCGATAGCTTGTGCTTCCAATTACCTTGTTGGACTTTAACCTGGTGTACATCCCAGTCCAACACCGGCATCTCCAAATCATCCTTGATTGTTAGTTTCCTCCTCTCTCGTAAATCTGATCCCTGTGAGTATGGTGTTGATTATCTGGCATGTGGTCTTGATTTCTGTTCTCTTAATGATATCTGATCCAGAGTTTGGGTTGGACTTGTGAGAGGGCTGTTTGTTCACATCTTTGCATTGTCACAAAGCTAGTCCTTTTCTTTTCTAAGAGCTGTTCCTTGGCTCAAGGAGACTCTGCCCTTGACTTTTTTCAGAGGGGTAATGAACCAGGCCAGGCTCCAATCAGACTGGTTTGGTACAGAGATTAAAATGATTGTGAGAGGCCTTTTGTTTATATATAAATAGATGAGACTTCAGGCCAAAGTGGCCATGTTTTAAAAGTGACCTGTATGATGGAAGGGGAGTGGTCAACTCTCTAGCTGAGCAATTTTAGTTCAGTCTTGAACTGGGAAGTTCAACAGAGAGCTGTGTGGAAACTTTGTCTCTCTCTTTCTGCCCTTCAACTTCAATCTGTGGGCATGTGTTCCATTTATATTAGTTATCAAAGGGAGTTTGCTGATTGGAACTGTTGCGTATATTTGAAACAGCATGACTAAGTCTAGTTTGGACAGACTGAGTTCTGTAGGGGTTCTTTATTCTATTCTTTGTTTCTCACTGTGTAATTTTGTGAATACATTTTTGTCTGTTTTAAAATAGAGTAGTCAACCTCGCTATGTAACTTCGGGTAATTTTCAATATACACTTACCGAAACAAATTGCAAGGTAATGGTGTGGACTGTCTGCTTAAGAATGTTTTGAGAGGTTTGGCCTAGTCCGTAATAGATTGGGAGCTCTTTGTGGGATTTTAAACAGAGAGTGGTAGGTGCTAATGTCTTTATTTCGGGTGTTGGTTTGGTTAGGTAGACAAGGCTTGGGATAGTAATGGCTCTTTCAGTCGGCAATAGTTTTCTGGATGTGGATGCAGTGACTTTGGAAGTTTTGCAAAAAGTGAAAAAGACCAAGTTGCAGGAATTAGCAGAAAAGCTGGAATTGGACCTGCCTGCGTCTGTGAGGAAAGGAGAGATCATTACAGCAGAAGCTCAGCATTAAAACTTGCTGGAGAAACCATCAGAATCTATAGAGATGGCAAGGATTCAATAGCAAATGAAGCAGCTTGAGCTAGAGACAAGAGATAAGGAAAGGGCAGCAGAAATGAGACAGTTTGAGTTACGATTAATAGCAGAAGAGAGTGAAAAAGAAAGAGCAGCAGAACAGAGATAAAAAGAGAGAGGTTTTGAACTTAAAAATCTGACACTTTAAAAGGCTGAGGGTGGATTTAGTGAGGAAGGGAGTGAGGAGGAGCAAGCCCCTGGTGGTCAGAAGCCCAGTGAGAAACTGTTTAAGTATGTTCAAGCATTGCCTCAATTTGATGAGAAGGATATGGAAGACTTTTTCATCTCATTTGAAAAGGTGGCTAAACAAATGCAGTGGCCAATGGCAATGTGGCTTTTGTTGATCCAAATGAAACTTGTAGGTAGAGTTAGTGAGGTATTTGCAGCCCTCTCAGATGGAGGTATGTGGGGAGTGTGAGGAGGTGAAAACAAGCCATTTTAAATGCATATGAGCTTGTACCAGAAGCCTATAGACAACATTTCAGGAGGGATCCTAGTCAAACCTATACTGAGTTTGAAAGGATTAAACAGAGTAATTTCGATAGATGGATAAGAGCTTTAAAAATTGAGCAAACCTGTGATGCCTTTAGAGAGGTAATTATTTTGGAGGAATTCAAACATTCACTGCCTGAAGTAGTGCGAACTCATGTGGAAGAGCAGGGAGTTAAAACAGCGAGGTTAGCAGCTGAAGGGGCTGATGGTTATGAGCTGATCCATACTGGTGAGTTGTTGTCTGAGAGTGGCTGTTGGTGCCCTTAAAGAGGTAATTATTTTGGAGGAATTCAAAAATTCACTGCCCGAAGTAGTATGAACTTGTGGAAGAGCAGAGAGTTAAAACAGCGAGGTTAGCAGCTGAAGGGGCTGATGGTTATGAGCTGATCCATAAAACTCAGCTTGGCTTCCAGAATCAAGTTCGGTCCATGAGGGATAGAAACTGGGGCAAAGAGAAATCCTCATGTGGAAAGGCAAAGGTAGATCTCAGTGAAGATCATAAGGAGAACTTAGCACAGGGTAAAGAAGAAACCCTTGAGGGGGACAAAGAATTTAAAAGCCTCCGATGTCTTCATTGTAATAAAGTGGGCCACACAAAATCACAGTGTTGGTGGGCTAGGAAAAAGCCAGATGTAGGAAAACCAGACAAGCCTGGAAGTTTTGTTGGACTAGTAACAAAAAGCACAAGGGAAGTTAGACAACTGCCTCAGAGTGTACAAGATGATCAGGGGTTGATTAAGGAGGAAGTGCCAGATCTGCTTAAAAAATATACATGCAAGGGTAAAGTTTATTCACATAGGCCAGGAGTAATAGGTAAGGAGGTTACAATATTAAGGGACACAGGATCCTTTCAGTCTGAGATGCTGAAGGATGAGGAGATATGTACTCCTGAGGGACTATGGCCAGAAAAGGTCCTGGTAACAGGAATTCATGGTGAGACAAAAAGTGCTCAATCATGTAAAATGAGGCGAGAGACTCCATAGAAGAGTGGAGAATGTGTGGTAGGAGTACTGGACAAACTCTCAGCTCCAGGAATACAATGTACTTACAAATGATATAACTGATTCACTGGTAGGCGTGCTGCCTACTCTAGTTGAAAAGCCAGTAACTGAAGACCTGGAGAATGTTTATCCAGGAATTTTCCCTGATTGTGTGATCACAAGGTCACAGAAGCACAAGCTGAAGCAGGCGAGATCAAATGGCACAGATGACGTTTAACCCCATTAACAATGTAGGATGAGTTGACTAGATTTCCCGTAACAGATGAGCCTTTAAAAGCAAGGTTTAGTGAACCGTATCAAATTGAGAGGAAATTGAGTGAGGTGAACTACTTGATAAGGACTCCAGACAGGGAGAAATCTCACAGAGTGGGTCATGTGAATATGCTCAAAAGGTATTTTGATTGGGAAGGAAAGCAGGAGGAGAAGGTGTTAATGATTATAGCACAGAAGGAAGGACCACGTTCAGAGGATTCTGAATTGGACATTCCTCAAATCAAATTGGACAAGGGGGAAGTTGTCAAAAATTGGGATACATTATGGAGTTACCTTCCACAAGAAAATCAAAATGACCTGAAAGAGTTATTATATATATATATATATATATATATATATATATCACATGGGGAGATACGTGGAAATAAACTGGGAAGTACTGACCTAGTTGTGCATGATGTAGATATTGGAGATGCTGTTCCGATTAGCAACATCCTCATAGGCACAACCCTTTAAAGTTGGTACAGGTTCAGAAGGAGATAGAACGCATGCTCCAAGATGGCAAAATCAAAGTGAATCACAGTGACTGGAGCTCACCCATAGTCATGGGGCCAAAGCCAGATGATACCCAATGGTTTTATGTGGACTATCACAAAGTCAATGCCGTTACAAAGACTGATGCATATCCAATTCCGTAGTTGGAGGACTGTGTTGAAAAAGTGGGACAGGCAACGTACATTTCTACTTGCTCAGAGGCAAGTGGCAAGTACCTCTGTCAGAGAGAGCAAAGGCAATTTCAGCTTTTGTAACACCAAATACACTATATCAGTTCAAAGTCATGCCATTTGGTATGAAAAATGCTCCAGCCACATTTCAGAGACTGACCAATTAGGTCATTGCCAGATTTTCCAACTGTATGTTATATATTGATAACCTGGTGATTTTTACTCACTCATGGAAGGAACATTTACAGCATTTATCGGACTTGTTTGATCAACTTCGGAAGGCAGGCTTGGTGATAAACTTAGCTAAAAGTGAATTTGCTAAAGTCCAAGTCACCTTCCTTGGCTATCTTATTGGATATGTTCAAATGGCCCCATGGGATGCAAAAACGAAAGTAATTGGGGAATTTGCTACACCATCAACAAAAAAAGCAGTACCATATTCCTGGGATTGAATGGATTTTACCAAAAGTTTGTGCCGAACTTTAGCAGTGTGGCTGCTCCACTCACCGAATTGTTAAAAATGGGCAAGAAGTTTCAGTAGACAGCAGACTGTCAAAAGTCATTTGACAGCCTAAAAACTGTGTTAATCACTGCCCCAGTATTAGCCACATCGGATTACATGAAGTCTTTCAAGGTGGCTATCGACGCCAGTGATGTTGGTGTCGGTGCGGTGCTCCTGCAGGAGGATGATGAGGAATAGAAAGACCCATTGGGTATTTTCCAGGAAATTGAATGTTCATCAACAGAAATATTCAATAGTGGAGAAAGAGACTTTCAGCTTGGTGTTGGCATTACAACATTTCAGTGTTTATATTACCAGCATCTGAGACAATCGTATACACTGATCATAACCCATTGACATTTGTGGAAAATTTTAAGGACAAGAATGCCAGCCTGTTTAGATGGACCTTGTTGTTGCATCCATTCAAGTTCACAACTCTGCATGTGGCAGGTCATGAAAACGTGATTGCCGATGTGCTATGAAGACTAGAATGAGATACGTTCGGTGGCGGGTGTACCCCGGCTTGAATTTGCGTGTAGTTATGCATGTTTGCATGTTTATAGTTAGTCTTGCATATATGTGTGTTTAGACTACTAACCAGGTTTTGAAGGGTTAAAAGTGAAGCCATCTTTGGTATTGATGGTTTTTTTTTAAGTGGGGAGGTATCACAAAGCTAGTCCCTTAATTTTTTCGAAAAGCTCTTCCGTAGCTCAAGGAGATTCTGTCCTTGATTTTTTTCAGAGGGGTAATAAAGCAGGCCAGGCTCCAATCAGTCTGGTTTGGTACAGAGATGGAAAGGATTTTGAGAAGTCTTTTGTTTATTTGTAAACACATGAGACTTCAGGCCAAAGTGGTCATGTTTTAGAAGTGACCTGTATAATGGAAGGGGAGTGGTCAACTCTCTAGCTGAGCAGTTTGAGTTCAGTCTTGAACTGGTGAGGAGTTCAACAGGGAACTGTGTGGAAACTCTGTCCGTCTCTTTCTGCCCTTCAACTTTAACCTGTGGGCACGTGTTCCATTTATACTGGTTTTTAAAGGGGGTTTGCTTATTGGGACTGTTGTGTATATCTGAAACAGCATAATTAAGTCTAGTTTGGATAGACTGAGTTCTGTAGGGATTCTTTATTCTGTTCTTTGTGTTTCATTGTGTAATTTTGTGAATAAATGTTTGTCTGTTTTAAAATCTAGTAGTCAACACAGCTATCTCACTTAGGGTAATTTTCAGTGTACACTGACCAAAACAAATTGCAAAGCTTTGGTCTGGGCTCCCTGCTTAAGACTATTTTGAGTGGTCTGGTCTGGTCCATTACAGCATCATTACTTATGGTATGAGCCCTGAGATGGGGGAGCCCATAGTTGTTCCATTGATCTGTTCATATATTTGGTTGTTGAATGTGAAGTGTATCTTCAAGCACAGGTCTAGTAGTTTGAGCATGCAGTCCTTGTTGATCGGTCCCCCATTGTGTTCCCTGTTCTGCTTGTCTCTCTGGCAATTGAAGTGAACAGCATCGTCACATCAAATGAGACCATTGCTTTGCCCTTGTTTATTTTTATGTTCAATGGAACAACTATCGGCTCCCCTGTCTCTGGGCTCATAGTAGAAGCAATGATGCAAAGATTTGAACTAACAGCCCTCGCACAAATCTAACCCAAACTCTGGATGAGATACGTAGACAACATTTTTGTTACTAATACAAGTACAGAAATCGAGACCACATGCCAGATTATCAAAACCATCCTCACAGGGATCAAAAAAAAGAAAGATTAACCGGGGAGGGATTAGACAACCTTGGCTGACAAAGGAAGTCAGGAAATGTATTAAAGAAAAAGAGAGATCCTATAAAGTGGCCAAGAACAGTGGGAAATCAGAAGATTGGGAAGGATACAAAAGCAAACAGAGGATAACAAAGAGTGTAATAAGAAATGAGAGGATCAAATATGAAGGTAGGCTAGCCAGTAATATTAGAAATAATAGTAAAAGTTTCTTTCAGTACATAAGAAACAAACGACAGGCAAAAGTAGACATTGGGCCACTTCAAACTGATGCAGGAAGCCTAGTGATGGGAGATAAGGAAATAGCAGGAGAACTTAACAAGTACTTTGCGTCAGTCTTCACAGTAGAAGACATGAGTAATATCCCAAAAATTAAAGGGTGTCACGGGGCTGAGTTGAGTATGGTTGCCATTACGAAAGAGATAGTGCTAGAAAAGTTAAAAAGTCTTAAAATTGATAAATCTCCTGGCCCCGATGGGATACACCCTAGAGTTCTGAGAGAGGTGGCTGAGGAAATAGCAGAGGCATTGGTTGAGATCTTTCAAGAGTCACTGGAGTCAGGAAAGGTCCCGGATGATTGGAAGATGGCCGTTGTAACCCCCTTGTTCAAGAAAGGATCAAGGCAAAAGATGGAAAATTATAGGCCAATCAGCTTAACCTCGGTTGTTGGTAAAATTCTAGAATCCATCATTAAGGATGAGGTTTCTAAATTCTTGGAAGAGCAGAGTCTGATTAGAACAAGTCAACATGGATGTAGTAAAGGGAGGTCATGCCTGACAAACCTGTTGGAATTTTTTGAAGAGGTAACAAGTAGGTTAGACCAGGGAAACCCAGTGGATGTGGCCTATCTAGACTTTCAAAAGGCCTTTGATAAGGTGCCACACGAGAGGCTGCTGAGGAAATGGCTGATGGAATTTGAGCAAGTGCGAGGTCTTGCACTTTGGCAAAAAGAATAAAAGCATAGGCTACTTTCTAAATGGTGAGGAAATTAATAAAGCCAAAGCACAAAGGGATCTGGGAGTGCTAGTCGAGGATTCTCTAAAGGTAAACATGCAGGTTGAGTCCGTGATTAAGAAAGCGAATGCAATGTTGTCTCTTATCTCAAGAGGGTTGGAATATAAAAGCAGAGATGTACTACTAAGACTTTATAAAGCTCTGGTTAGGCCCCATTTGGAGTACTGTGTCCAGTTTTGGTCCCCACACCTCAGGAAGGACATACTGGCACTGGAACGTGTCCAGCGGAGATTTACACGGATGATCCCTGGAATGACAGGTCTAACATATGAGGAATGGCTGAGGATACTGGGATTGTATTCGTTGGAGTTTAGAAGATTAAGGGGAGACTTAATAGAGGCGTACAAAATAATACATGGCTTGGAAAAGGTGGATGCTAGGAAATTGTTTCCGTTAACCGCGGAGACTAGGACCCGTGGACACAGCCTTAGAATTAGAGGGGGTCATTTCAGAACAGAAATGCGGAGACATTTCTTCAGCCAGAGAGTGGTGGGCCTGTGGAATTCATTGCCACGGAGTGCAGTGGAAGCCGGGATGCTAAATGTCTTCAAGGCCGAGATTGATAGATTCTTATTGTCTAGAGGAATTAAGGGCTACGGGGAGAACGCTGGTAAGTGGAGCTGAAATGCCCATCAGCCATGATTGAATGGCGGAGTGGACTCGATGGGCCGAATGGCCTTACTTCCACTCCTATGTCTTATGGTCTTATGGTCTTATTTACTAGAGAGGAGGAGATCAACAATCAACTCCCATTCCGAGATGTGATGGCACAAAGAACCCAGAATAGTGAATGCACCACAAAAGTGTACAGGAGAGCCCTGTTCAAAAGGGCTCCAACACATTGCAACACACCCGATCTAAAAAAAAGGAGAACACCTTTACAGAGTTTTCGCCAAGAACTGATATCCCCACAACTTCATCCACAGACGCCTAACAGACAAACACTGTGACGAGAACATGCCACAAACTAACTCACTGGTCACACTACCTCACATAACAAACATCTTGGAACTGACAGCCAGACTTCTCCACCCACTGGGATTCATTACAGTCCATAAACTGACAGGCACACTCAAACAATAGCTCACCAACAGGCCAAAGACCCCATACCCATCATCAGCAAGGCTAACATAATTTACAGGATTCCATGCAAAGACTGCATGAAACACTATATAGAGCAAACAGGCAGACAACTAGCAATCCGCACCCACAAACCCAACTAGCCACTAAACGCCATGACCAGCTGTCCCACACAGATGACAAGGACTACAAATTCAATAGGGACAATAGAATGAGCATAAGACAAGCTAAACAAAAGATAGCTAGAGAATTTCTAGAATCATGGCAGTCACCCACAGACTCCATCAACAAACACATAGACCTCAACCCAATATACCGGCCACTACAACGAGCAACCGGAACCGGCAGTGGGAAGCAGCAGGAATGGAACCAGATAAATTCCAGAAGACACAGTACAGCAGCTCATCACAGGAGGCCCCAAAGCACTGAAGATGTCACCGAGACAGGGGAGGAAATCAACTTCCCAGCTCGGTGAATATACCCACATCCAGTCAATATTATCATAATTATCTTTGTTAGAAATTACACAACACCAGGTTATAGTCCAACAGGAGAAAGTGAGGACTGCAGATGCTGGAGATCAGAGCTGAAAATGTGTTGCTGGAAAAGCGCAGCAGGTCAGGCAGCATCCAAGGAACAGGAGAATCGACGTTTCGGGCATGAGCCCTCCTGAAGAAGGGCTCATGCCCAAAACGTCGATTCTCCTGCTCCTTGGATGCTGCCTGACCTGCTGCGCTTTTCCAGCAACACATTTTCAGCTATAGTCCAACAGGTTTATCTGGAAGCACTAGCTTTCGGAGGGCTGCTCCTTCATCAGTCCACAACTATCTGATGAAGGAGCAACACTCTGAAAGCTAGTGCTTCCAGATAAACCTGTTGGACTGTAACCTGGCGTTGTGTGATTTTTAACTTTGTGCATCCCAGTCCAACACCGGCATCTCCAAATCGTGATTATCTCCCATTTATTAGGATAGCTGGAACTTAAATAGCTCTCCATTATTACTCATAACATCTTAAGTTACTGTCACTAATTATCATACATGCCCATTGCAAAACAAGGTTGCTTCCCATGTTGCAAACTTCATTAACAAATAATCCTTTCTACCAATGACCTTATAGAATAACATATAAAATATAGCATGTGCCATTTGTTTCTTTCCAGTCAGGTATGCCAGTTCTTGAAAATCTCAAACTCGATAGGGATAAGGCTCGTATTATGTCAACTGGGATCAAGTTTCTTTTTCTGTAATTCCAGAAGTACTTTTACACAGAGCTGAAAGGTTCCTCCCCATCACCAATTCACGGTGTGTTTTTCTTGTTTTTAACTATTAACTGTCACCAGTAAATCACCCGTATAGCCACATGGATATTTACATGTAAAGTCCATTTTGGAGTTTATTCAAAAAAATAATTATTTACTATTGGGAAAGCTATTTTCCTACTCAGAGATGTTAATCCACATCTCTGGAGGGATTTGAACTCAGGTCTCTGGGTAGGGACACTTCCTCTGTGCCACAAGACGACCCTTAGGGGTGTCCTTTTTTCTGGGCCTCCTGGTCCATGAGTATGGACACTATCACCACAAGAGGGTATTGGAGTTATTTCTGTTTTCCCCTGCGAAGTGGAAACACCCATTACAATTTGGCTTCTTTTTTTTTGTCCAATCCAGTGAATGTTGTTTACCTTTCAGAGGTGTTGAGCAGTGTGAGGGATGTAACATGTTTGTGCAATGTGACTGCAGTACATTGACTGTCTGAAGAAGGTAACTATCGAATTCGGACGTGTGTATGTGTATCATCCTTGGATAAAGGTTCCATGTTACTGCACATAATCTGAGAGTTCAGTGGGACATACATGGGGCATAGTAGTAGCTATCTCAAAGATTAAGAAAATACAGTAATGAAAAGATTCTGAGGCAGGTGTAAAATGGATGGCTGCTCAATTTATTATCACTTGTTTCTCTTTGCTTGAGATTATCATTAAGATTATGTCCCTTATGTTTGCTTTATTAGTGATAAATGCATTTGTGTGGTGCCTCTGCGAGTTGTGCCAAGCATGCTATATAATTTCCTCATAACAGACAGCTCTATGAGACACTAACTGTGTAACTTGCATGGATTTCTTCAATGAGAGGGAAACTTGGCAGGTTGCATAGACAGTACTCCATCTCAGAGGACGCATCATGGGTTATCTTATGTCTTCATTCAAAAATTATGGATAACCAGAATATGTTATTCTTTGCAGTGAAGTTCACTAGGGAATAGAGATGTACAATCATCCTTGCTGACTTCTCCTGTTTTCATTTATGGTGTTCCACAGAAACAGTCAGAGAAGGAATTGCGTGAAAACTCAGTTTCCTCTGGCACCTGATCAGGCACAGTATTGCACAGATCCCCTTCACTTCACATATGGATGCACAGAGCTTTCTAAAGGGTTTATTCCAAATTCTACTCAGTGTTTCCAGGGAGAAGTGTCCAAATTCCACAGTCCAGCTGCAATGTTGAGGGTCAAAAGATAACCAAGAGAAGCTGTGCAAAAACCTGTAAGTCCAAGCCTGTGTGCTTGTCTTGACAAATGCCCCTTAAATTGACTTTGACTTTCATCCAGTGACCTGAGTCTTTGTTTTGTGTTAGCATTTTCTGTGCTGGGTGGTAAGTAACACAGCATGGCCACAACATAAAATGTCACGTGTAATGACATGAATATACAATTACATTTCTGTCTCTGTAACTGAGTGGCCAGTAACTTCCGACAGTTATACTTTGCTTGAAACTTGTTCTGATATTTCCATGGACAGGATTTGCTGAAATCACTTCACTTCATTAACTGCCTCAAAATGTTGGTACAATTCCTCAAAAAATTATGACAAAAATAAGTTGGCAATGTGATGTCTGAATGATGCAGGAAAATTGTTTTGAATGAGATATTGATTGTGATACCTGATAAAGCTATGAAATACCCTCGTGCAGCTGTTTTGATTCAAAAAGATACTACTGCAATTTTCACTTTAATAAGATTATGCTGCTAATACTGACTGAAATATCACTCAACTCGAGCATAAATCTGATCCATAAAGCACCATCTGAAGAAGAGCCACATAGGCCTGGAATCACTTCATCACCAGTTACTTCCAACATCACTCAGACAGAATTTATTAAAGATAGGGCCACACACAGGGGTTTCTTCCTCCACTTTAGATGATGAGATACCAAAATCCCAGATTACAACAACGATTTTCTACAAAGCAAATGCCAAGGAGAAATGGTCAGAAGTTACAAAATAGGCAGTGCAGTGATGTTATGTCAAGATTAGATCCTCAACTATCAGGCTTGTCTTGTTGGGAACTTTGCCTATTTAAAGCAGCTGGCCGTATTCTCTTGATGATTCTGAAAGGTTCTTTGGTGAGTTGCTGAATTTTCCAGATGATGATGCTGCATCATTATGGGAAGGTGTGTGGGATGGTGGCAGTTGCAGGGGTGGTGAGGATAGCTATGAAAAGGTTGCAACAAGGAGTAGGGGGGATGCTGCAGTAAAAGTCTCGCTACTGGAGCAGGATAAAGCCTGCACACTTCGATGTTCTTACTGACTTTCTTGAAGAAACAAAGCAAGATGTTGTGAAAGAATGTTGGCAGCAATGGTTGTCTCTGGTTGTGAGGCCATGCATTTAGATGTTAATCATAAGCCCTTATTAGCAAGTACTTGATCGGTGAAGGGAATGTGTTATCTGAGAGGCAAGTGTGTGTTGAGTAGAAGGCATCCTGGGAGAACATTACACTGCTGTTTCTCAGCTGGGCTTTTTGTGGCACTGCTCACAGGGCCTTCAGGTTCACGTTCCAAAAGCTGACCTCACAGAATACCTGCTTCCATTTCTTTTTGAGGATGGCTCTTGAGAGACTCCTTGCACCCACAACCGTCCACTGTGTCCTTCCTCCTAGCCATTTACACTCCTGATGCCTTCATTGCCTCATTTAACACTGTGTGCACTGTGTTTTGCTCTGTTATTCACTCGATATTTGGCAATAATTTTGTGCAGCATCTTTTTAAGGTACAGCTATCTTTTATGAAGTGCTGACTGGCTGAGCCACATCTCTGTTAAGACAATTGCTTGTCCCTCTGGCTGTGCACATAGACTGCAGAAAATATTCCGGAGTACACAGCAGCAAAAGTTATAATCACCAGCTGAGCTGAGTACATGAAATTTACATACTGCCTTTGTAAAACGTAAAGTTGAACTTTGCTCATTTTAGCCTGAATAATGCAGTCGAAAGTTTATCCATCTCTCTTTCTTTATCCTTTCCCAGCCACTGTTTTTCAAGAACAAATAGCTATGACCTGTTCCCTCTACAGCACAAATCCAGTATTAGTATAATAATTCCCAGGATGCTGCCTGGACTGGAGGGCATGTCTCATGAATAAAGGTTGAGGGAGCTAAGGCTTTTCTCATTGGAGTGAAAAAGGGTGAGAGACAATTTGATAGAGGTGAACAAGATGATGAGAGGCACAGATAGAGTGAATAGTCAGAGACTTTTTCCCAGGGCAGAAATGTCTATCACGAGGGGACATAATTTTAAGTCAATTTGAGAAAGGTTTAGGGAAGATGTCAGAGGTAGGTTCTTTACACAGAGAGTGGTGGGTGTGTGGAATGCACTACCAGCAGTGGTAGAGTCAGATACATTAGAGACATTTAAGCGACTCTTGGATAGGCACATGGATGATAGAAAAATGGAGGGTATGTAGGTTAGTCTGATCTTAGAGTAGGATAAAAGGTCAGCACAACATCAAGGGCCGAAGGGCCTGTTCTGTGCTGTACTGTTCTATGTTCTAATGTCATTCAATCCTGAGAAAGGTTCTCCTGCACATCAAAGGAAGGCAAATGCAAAATGACCAACAGATGCTTTGTACATAGAACTTAAATCATGCCATATTTCTGATATTTCTTTAGAACTCCATTGTCATCTAAACCACATATGATCTGTCCTCACTGTTATACAGAAAATCTTGCCATTCTCTATGCAAGAAATTTCATATATAAAATGTTTATAGATAGCAGAAAATCAGTTTAAATGTTTTTGAGTCATTAACTTTGCTCTGGAAAATATATTAGGAAAGAAGTTCATAAATTAGATCTTAAAAGCAGACATTCTAAACTGCTGGGAAATTTTCCATGGTTAATGCACCTGCTCCAATACTGTTCTACTATAAGTCACCAATTAGAAATTAGAGCAACAACTCTAGTCAATATATTTTGTGGTGAAAGGATATCTGCTGTGAGTGTAAAACATGAAGGAATATTTAACTTAAACCTGAAACAGAAGTGATATAGCCAAACTGTCCAAAGCCAATATTGAGAGACTCAAATGATTTTGGCATCTGAATCCTGTTTTAATAGCCCACAAGTTATTAATATATTGTACATTATGAGTAACAAACAGGCACTGATTGTTGAGGAGTGACAATTGAACTGTTCCTGCATAAACCACTTTCATCAGGATCTACAAGATCATCCCAGAGAAAATTGTGACATTTTGTGCACTAGATTTCCATTGTTTCCTTCAAAAACTGAGCCATAGAACAAACTGGTCCAAATTTGTACAAAATACATGGAGCAAACTCTGCCTTTTTGTACCCAGAATATTGATGGGGACCCTTCAACCTTTGCTGTGGGTTCTCTGCCTCCATCTTTAGCGATCATTCCCTGACCACCACAAACTGTGTGATGTTTTATTACAGATAGGACAACGAGGCAGGTTGCCAAGTTTACCTCAGTAGGAACAGGGATGTTAACATGAATTTAAGTCATTAAGTGAAATTTGCTAACTCACCAGCTGAGCTAACTGACCTCCCGCAATTGTTATAGAAATTGGATTTGCATATTTAGGCAGCCACTTGTAAATTACCTTTCCTACCCACTGGCAGCAGTAGTGATTTTCGATTTATATCTCCCCAGTTGGTAATATAGAGGTCCAATGGTGCACTGGGTAGAGTTCCTGCCTCTCAGCCTGAAGCTCAAGATTCAAGTTCCACTCCAGGACTTAATAGCCCAGAAGGATGTGTTCATGACATGACTAAATACGTTTTGACATATTCTTCCAAATGTCACACAGTAAGAACATGAGAGATTCCTGCACAGCCATATGATTAGATTAGATTTCCTACAGTATGGAAACAGGCCCTTTGGCCCAACAAGTCCACACCGACCCTCCAAAGAGCAACCCACCCAGACCCATTCCCCTGACTAATGCACCCAACATTATGGGCAATTTAGCATGACCACTTCACCTGACCTGTACATCTTTTGATTGTGGAAACCCACACAGACACGGGGAGAATGTGCAAACTCCACACAGACTTTTGCCTAACATGGGAATCGAACCCAGGTCCCTGATGCTGTGAGGCAGCAGTGCTAACCACTGAGCCACCATGCTGCCCCAATGAAAAGGCAACTCGAGCTACTGTGATCACCATTTATAGTTAGAACATAGAACATAGAAAAATACAGCGCAGTACAGGCCCTTTGGCCCTCGATGTTGTGCCAATCCAAGCCCACCTAACCTACACTAGCCCACTATCCTCCATATGCCTATCCAATGCCCGTTTAAATGCCCATAAAGAGGGAGAGTCCACCACTGTTACTGGCAGGGCATTCCATGAACTCACGACTCGCTGAGTAAAGAATCTACCCCTAACATCTGTCCTATACCTACCACCCCTTAATTTAAAGCTATGCCCCCCCGTAATAGCTGACTCCATACGTGGAAAAAGGTTCTCACGGTCAACCCTATCTAAACCCCTAATCATCTTGTACACCTCTACCAAGTCACCCCACACTACCAAGTATCCGACCATTAGCCCAGTACCCCGTCTTTTTGTTACTCTTATCAAAGTGAATCACTTCACACTTACCAACATTGAACTATGACACACATGTACATTACAAATGACCATCAGCTGGCTGGGCTTCCAGTATGGATTAGATTGGTGTGAACAGCATGGGGTTTAATCCTGTGCTCACTGGTGTCCTTGCTGCACTCTGGTGGATGTCATTGTGCTAAAGGTCAGAGCTACTTCTGGCCAAAAAACAGAAGAAGAGAAAGTTACTTACCTTTCAACTGAAGTTGAATCTGTATATTGTATTTAGGGAGATTGCTGTAAGAAATGTTGGTTGTTTTAACAAAATTTTCAACAAGCAATCTCCTGTGATAATTGAAACATCGCAAGAAATACTGTTTGATTTTCACATAAAGAAGACAAAATGAAAATTTTTATGCTTCACCACAACTGGTTGTGGCATCATTTAGCTGATTAAAAATTGTTGAATTCTAGTCCTTGAGTATTTGTACCACTATTTTTCAGATTAGGATATGGTTCTGGATGTTGCCTTGCCACCATCAATCAGCATTGACAACGTGAAATTGCAGGATGTTAATAGCTTGTGGTGTACAGGCTTCACAATAATCAGAAATGCCTAGTTAGTTTTACTACTTGGCTATCATCTTAAAAGTTTTAATTAATATTTAACCTTACCAGTAATCTTTCCTGATAATCTCCCAATAGTAGGATCCCTCCATTCACTGGACTCTGTGGAATTTGGGTGATCTGAACATCAATGTTTGCACCAACTGGTCAAGATCAATCCAGCAGAGCAACAATCATCACTAACAAGACTCTCTGGAGGATGACTACCATTGGTTGGGGCATCAGATAGAAAGTTCAGCTCGCAAGAAGAAGTCCCAGGGAAAACAAAGGCCAGTGAATTGATGCGTTTTCTCAGTCCACTATCTTCGTTTGCAGCAGATGTTGCTGAGATTAACACACCAGAGGCCAGCTGCTGAGGAAAATCAGGCAATGTTTAACTGCATGTTGTCAAGAAAGGCACAAAGATGGAAAAGTGTTGCTGGAAAAGCGCAGCAGGTCAGGCAGCATCTAGGGAACAGGAGAATCAACGTTTCGGGCATTAGCCCTTCTTCAGGAATGAGGAAAGTTGGTCCAGCAGGCTAAGATAAAAGATAGGGAGGAGGGACTTGGGGGAGGGGCGTCGGAAATGTGATAGGTGGAAAGAGGTCAAGGTGAGGGTGATAGGTCAGACTGGGGTGGGGGCGGAGAGGTCGGGAAGAATCTGATCTCCAACATCTGCAGACCTCACTTTCTCCTCAAAGAAAGGCACAAAGCCTTGCCTCGCGGGACAGGACGCTGCTAAAGGTTACCATGCCAAATTATGGTCCACCAATATGAGCCGTTTTTGCAGGAAATCAAAGCCCATGATTTTGCAGCTGAAATAATGAGGTTTTATCTTAGTGAACTGAAAGTTTACTTTGTTTCATCTGAATAAGTTCTTTCAAGAGATAATAGCATAATTACTGATTTTCTCATGAAATGTTTGTGTATCTTTCACAAAGTAAATCAGCTAATGCTTTCATTAAATGAAAGCAATACTTTTATTGATATGGAAAATAATTTGCATTTCTTTAGCACCGTTCACAACTTTCATACAGCTCAGTACACTTCGTAGACAATGGAAACATTTGCAATGTAGTCAATGTTGTAGGAAAATGGAGCAGCCAATTTGGATGGTGCAAGCTTCTACAAAGGCAATAAGATAATTAAAGACAGTCCATGTCTTCTGAAGCCAGTAAAGTATTGTGTTAATTTAATGAAAACATCATGTGATTTACTTTGTGGAAGATACACAAACATTTCATGAGAAAGTCTGCTGTGAACTGTTTAAATTTGTGGAGGCACATTTCAGAAGGGTCAGGAATAAAAGGGTGAATGGCCAATGGTGGGGTTAGAGGCAGCTGTGAATAAGGTAGGGGATGGGGATTGAGAGACTGTGAATGGGAATAGGGGGGCTGGGAGATTGAGACTGAGGAGTGAGAAAGGAGGGGAGACCTGCTATTTAGAGAGGGGGCATTCATGAACATTGGGGAGCCAAACTAGGGACAGGTACCGGGGAAGAGAGGTTGGGAGAGTGAGGTGGCAAGGGGAGGGGGTATGATGGGAGTAGAATGGGGAGGAGGAAGAGAGGCCTTCCTGTTTCTATCCCCTTCCTGGGTCCTCATGACCCACCACTCTCTGGGTCCTGAACTTACTCCTCATTCCTGCGTCCTCACTCTCCCTCATCTTCACACTTCCTGCATCTTCACTCTCAACACATTCTCTGGCAGGACAGACAATGCAAAGGTGAAAGTACAGTTGCAAACAGTTGAGAGAGAGATTTTCTGGGAGTTCTCAACATTGATTCTAGATCCAATGAAGTCTCATGGAATCAGGTCACATATGAGCAAAAGAATCTCTTGTAGATTAACATCCACCCAGTAAACCCCAATGTTTTAACTGACAAACCAATAGCTAAGCATCTCACAGAGGAATCATTGTGGGTGACAAGAGCACAGTGAATACTCAATGTGGGGACCTCAATGTCCAAGAACTGACTGAGCTGGTTGAGTCCTAAACTAATTAGACTGTGTTTGCAGTGGGTGGTGAGGGAATCAACAAGAGAGAAAAGCTTCCATCACATCTTTCTCACCAATACACCTCTCCATGATCATATCGACAAGAATAACCAGCACACAGTCCTTGTGGAAGTTCCAGCTTCTCATTAAGGATACTTTCTATTATGTTGTGACACTATCACCATGCTAAATGGAGTAGATTTCAAACAGATCTGGCAACTCAAGACTGGGCTGCCATGAGGCTTTATGGGCCATCAGCAACAGCCGAACTGTACTCAAACACAATCCATAACCACATGCCCCAACGTAGCCCTCTCTTTACCAATAGACCCTAGCCAGGAGATCAATTCTTGTTTAGTGAAGGGTGTAGGGAGGTACTCCAGGAGCAGCACCAGACATATCAAAAAACAAATTGTCACCTAGTAAAGCTATGAGCCAGGACTACCTGTGTGCCAAACTTTGTCAGCAACAAGTGATAGACTGAGTGATGCAACTCTGCAAACCATGGAACAGATCCTAGCTCTGCAGTGCAGCCACTTCTGGCTAAGAATGGTAATAGACAATTCAACAATTCACTGGAGGAGGAGGCTTCACAAACATCTCAATCCTCAAGGATGGAGAGCCCAGCACATCTCTGGCAAAGTTGAAGTTAAAGCAATTACAACAGTCTTCAGCCACAAATACTGAGTAAATAGATGATCCATTTGGTCTCCTCTAGTGATACATAGCATCACAGATGTCAACTCTTCAGCCAGTTTGATCACGCCATGTGATGTCAAGGAGTGAGTGAAGGTACTGGATATGCCAAGGCAATGCATCCTGGCAACATTCCTCCAACACTACTGAAGGCATGCGCTCCACAACGTGCCGTGCCCTGAGCCAAGCTGTTCCAGTGAGCTCGAACACTGGCATCTATCTGAAAATGTTGAAAACAGTAAACAGGTATATCCTGGTTACAAGAAGCAGGAGCTGAAAATGTGTTGCTGGAAAAGCGCAGCAGGTCAGGCAGCATCCAAGGAGCAGTTTCGGGCATGAGCCCTTCCTCAGAAATACAAGAAGCAGGACACATCTAACCCAGCTAATGACCATTCCGACAGTCTTTTCTCGATTAACAACAAATTGATGGAAGGAATCATCAAAGGTACTAGGCTGTGTTTATAGGAGAGACAGATAATTCTGAGCTTAAGAAAATATTTTGCGCAAACATTCCCCCTCCCCCTTCTCTTTCCCAAACCATTCCCCTTTCCCTTCAGACAGCTCCTCCTATCAGTTTAGACCATAAGATCATAAGACATAGGAGTGGAAGTAAGGCCATTCGGCCCATCGAGTCCACTCCAGCATTTAATCATGGCTGATGGGCATTTCAACTGCACTTACCCGCACTCTTCCCATAGCCCTTAATTCCTTGCGAGATTAAGAATTTATCAATCTCTACGTTGAAGACATTTAATGTTCCGGCCTCCACTGCGCTCCGTGGCAATGAATTCCACAGGCCCACTACTCTCTTGCTGAAGAAATGTCTCCTTATTTCCATTCTAAATTGACCCCCTCTAATTCTAAAGCTGTGCCCACGGGTCTTAGTATCCCTGCCTAACGGAAACAAGTTCCCAGTGTCCACCCTTTCTAAGCCATGGATTATCTTGTAAGTTCCTATTCGATCTCCCCTCAACCTTCTAATGTTGAGCATTAGTCAGTTATGTCAATAGTGATTATATGTAGAACAAAGCCATTTTCACGTTTTCTCGACAATATCTTAAATCTCATTTTAGGAGAGTAAAGATGACACTGCAGCAAGGTGTATTTTCCGTTTCCTAAACTACCCATTCCCTTTGCTACTTTAAGTGAGATTGCCAGTTTAGTGCCAATTTCAGAGTATTTTTATGATTTGAGTCTATATCTTCTCAGGAAGTGGTTTGAAACTGCCAAGGTTATATTACAGGTCGCACTACCGAGAGGACAGTGTCATAAACCACAATGCTACTCAATGCTTGTTTCTCTAAGGTTTTAACTATTAAATGAGACTGGTTCTCAGTTTTATGTCAGAAAAATCCTAACTTGTAACTGGAATGGTTTTAGTCAACTCTGTGTGTGTTTGCCTATGAGCTTTCACATTACATACATGTGGTTTGGGAATAGAGTTGAGATTATGAGGATAAAACTCAATGTTGATTTGAACTCAAAGCCAAAAACAGAAGCAGATCAGCTGCCCTCTTTAGAAAAGTGAGGTCTATAACAAGTAGCTGAATTTCATGCCATTAATTCCCTTTTTTTCTGTAAGGGTTGCTTCACTAACAAAATAAATTTGCAAGCAATTAATCACAGGCATGATGTGTTTCTAAGTTAAAAGTTGCAAAGCCTTCAGTACATAATCTAGATTGATAATTCTTTTACTTATTCAGGGGATCTGGTTCAACCATGATTTCCTGCCCATTCCTAATTGCTTCTGAGGTCATGGTAGTGGGCTGACTTCTTGTTACTGCTGCAGTCCATGTGCTGTAGGTACATCTACAATGGGGTTAGAAGGGAGTTGCAGGATTTTAACCAGTGACACTGACAGAAGAGCAATATATTTCCAAGTTGGGATGGTGAATGGTTTAGAGGGGAAGTCGCAGAGGTTGGTGTTCCCATGTATTTGCTCCCTTGTCCTTCTAGATGGGAGTTGGGTTTGGAAGGTGTTGTCTGAGAATCCTTGGTGAGTTTCTGCAGTGGATCTTGTAGATGGTACACACTGCTGCTACTGAGCCAGTTGAATGGACTGCTTTGTCCTGAATGGTGTCAAGTTTCTTGAGTGTTATAGGGCTGCATCCAGGCAAGTGGGGAGTATTCCATCACACTCCTGACTCGTGCCTTGTAGATGGTGGATAGGCTTTGGGGAGTTAGGTGGTGAGTTACCTCCGCAGTATTCCTAGCTTCTCACCTGCTCTTATAGATAAAGGATTTATGTGCCTAGTCCAATTCAGTTTTTTAGGTCAGTGGTAACCCCCACGATTTTGATAGTGGAAGATTCAATGGTGGCAATGTCATTGAATATCGAGATAGAAGGGTTAGACTGTGGGTTGTTGGGCATAGCACAAATATAACTTTACACTTACCAGCTCAAGCCTGGATATTGTCTAGATTTTTCTGTATTTGGCTGTGGAGTGCTTCAGTGCCTGTGGAGTCTTTACTGAACTGAACGTTACTGAACATTGTGCAATCATCCCCACTTCTGACCTCATGATGGCAGGAACATCATTGATGTTTATGCCTGGGACATGACCATGAGGAACTCCTACAGAGCTGTCTTGGAGCTGAGATGACTGACCTCCAACAATCATGACCATTTTCCTATGTGACAGGTATAACTCCAACCAGCAGAGAGTTTGCCTTCAGTTCCCACTGAGTCTAGTTTTTCTAGGCTCCTTGATTCCTCGCTCAGTCAAATACACTCTTGATGTCAAGGACAGTAATTACCATATCCCTTCTGGAATTCAGCTGTTTTGTTTGGACCAAGGTTGTAATGAAATCAGGAGCTGAGTGGCCCTGGCAGAACCCAGACTAAGCGTCCATGAGCAGTTTATTGCTAAACAGGTTGCTGCTTGATAGGCTGAATTTTGTGGTAAAGCTGCAGGTCCTGGCGGAGGAACTGGGTAGATGTGATGTTTCCTTTTGGTCTTTTATCTGCTAGTGACCTTGTGGAGACTTGCTTGTTACCTCACACAAGGTGTATGGACTGCCCAATCTATGCTCATTCTCCACTTGGTTACCTTCCAGCCTTCAGGACTCAACAACACTTCCTTCCATATCTATTGCCTACCTCCACACGCCAGGTCCTGTCAGGAAATGAGTTGCTTCCAGCACAGCCATTTTTGATCCTCATCATCTCCATTATTACCTGTCCCTGGCTTACTGTCAACAATCCCTTAGTTTCCCTATCCATTTTCTCTCTCACTCTCTCTTTGGGCACCTATTCACTCTCTGCTTTCCCCTCCATAACCTGTCATCAGTGTAATTACTACCCTTTCCCCACTGCTGCTAGCTCTGAAGAAGGGTCACTTCTGAAGTCAAAATGTTATTTCCCTGAGAGGAGATTTTGTTCAGGGCTCCATTTGAAATGCAGAGCTGTACTTTCATTCTGTTCCACTCTGACAGCTCCAGAAGTGTCAGAGGAAATAAAAACCACATCAGGTCGGGTGTCTGGTCCTGTACCTGTAGGGCTGGGGGTTGTGGGTGTGGGAGGAGTGTAAGGAAGGCTAGAGGATTGGGTCCAGCGGTGGTTATGGCAGAGATGATGAGTTGGGGGTCAGATCCAGCAGCAACAGATGGGGAAGCTGTCACAGGTTGGGTCTAATGTTATGGCAGCACAAAATGATTAGGGTCCTCTGTTTCTGTCAGTTACAGGGCAGTGGGAGATGAAGAGGGAGGTCAGGTGTGGAGTAGGAGTACATCAGAGCCCAGGGAGCTGTCAGGTCAGGTTCTGGGTGATGTAGCTGGGAAATACATCAGGTAAGAATGATGTCTGTTTAATAGTCACTCAGGGGTTACATCTAACTTTTCCTGAGTAAATATTTTACTTTGTTTCATCAGAACCCTCTGAAGTTGCCAGTTTAAATGGAAACATTTCATGGTTTCCTGGTGCAGAGGGTTTTCCCAATAGTCTGTGGTAAGGCCTAAACAACATTACAGGATACAAAATGAAGCAGAGCGAGATAGTGGACAAAGACACATCCTGATGTGCTCAATGCTATCTGTGCTGGATTTGAGCAGAATGCCAGCAGCACGGTGATACATGCCCCAACAGCCCCAGACACAGCCATTCCCTCGGTCCCTGCTGCAGACGTCAGATCGCTCTTCCTGGAAATCCACCCAAGGCCAGTGAAGGGCCTGGATGGTGTCCCCAGTCAAACACTCAGATCCTGTGTGAACCAGATAGTGCAGACATTTACCGACATCCTCACCCTCTCCCTCCTACAAGCCAAAGTCCCCACCTGCTTCAAGAAGACCACCATCATCCCAGTACCATAGAAAACATATGCAATGTGCCTCAATGACTGCCACCCAGTGGCTCTGACCTCCATCATTATGGGATGTTTTGAGAGGCTGTTCATGTACCACATCAGCTCCAGCCTCTCAGCCTGCCTTGATCCCCGACCGTTTGCCCACCGATGTAACAGGTGCACAGCGGATTGCATATCCCTGGCCTCCCATCTGTCCCTGGAACATCTGGACAACAAGGACACACATGTCAGACCCCTGCTCATTGATGACAGCTCTGCCTTCAACACCAAACTTCCCTCCAGACCGGTCTCAAAACTCTGTAACCTTTGCCCCGTGCAACTGGATCCTTAGCCTCCTGACCCACAGACCACAATCAGTGAAGATAGGCCATATCACCTCCTCCACAATAACACTCAACACTGGAGTCCCCCAAGAATGCATCCTCAGTCCCCTACTGTTCTTCCTGTACACCCTCGACTGTGTAGCTAAATTTCAAACGAGCCCCATCTACAAGTTTGCTGACAACATCACTGTGGCAGGACAGATCTCAAACAGCAAAGAGTCAGAATACAGAAAGGAGTTAGAGGGCTTGGTTACGTGGTGCAATGAGAACAACCTCTCTCTCATCAGCAAAACTAAAGAACGGATCATCAACTTTAGGAAGAAAGGAGGAGGACATGCCCTGGTGGAGAAGGTTGAGAGCATCAGGTTCCTAGGTGAGACAATCACCAACAACTTATACTGGGCTTCCCATGTTGATACAACGGTCAAGAAGGAACAACAACACCTCTTCCTCCTCAG
This sequence comes from Chiloscyllium plagiosum, assembly GCF_004010195.1. Classification (NCBI taxonomy): domain Eukaryota; kingdom Metazoa; phylum Chordata; class Chondrichthyes; order Orectolobiformes; family Hemiscylliidae; genus Chiloscyllium; species Chiloscyllium plagiosum. Next base: position 95,270,978 of record NC_057719.1, read on the forward strand.
GTGGCTCAGGAAATTCAGCATGTCCATAAGGACCCTCACCAACCTTTATAGATACACCATTAAGAGCATACTGTCTGGTTCAGAACAGCTTGGTATGGCAACAGCTCTGCCCAGGACCATAAGAAACGGCAGAAGGTTGCATGCACAGCCCAGACCATCACGGAAGAGGAGTGTCAGGCAGCATCTGAGGAGCATGAGTGTCGGTATTTCGGACATAACCCTGATGAAGCTACACTTTATCAACACTGACATCTCCAGCATCTGCAGTCCTAACTATCTCCCATACCATCACAGAAGCCTAACCTTCCATCTTTGGACTCTATTTAGATGGTCCGTTGCCTCAGAAAGGCTGTCAACATCATCAAAGACCCATCGCATCTTGGTAATGCTCTCCTACAGCACCTTCCAGCAGGCAGAAGATACAGAAGCCAGGACACATGAACAAGCAGGTTCAGGAACAGCTTCTTCCCTGCCAATATTAGACTGAGGAACAGTCTCTCTAACTTCAAATAATGCTGATCTTGTTAATGTTGACCTTTCTTCAGGCACTCCTGTGCAGTGTAACTTGTTTGCCTCGCTCTACCTAAGTACCCTATCATCTGTTTGTCCTTATTTGCTATGACCTGCCTGTACTGATGCAAAACAAAGCTTTTCACTGTACTCAGGGACATGTGACTACAATAAATAAAATCAAATCAGAAAATTCAATTTCCTGGGTGATTCCTACAATGGGGATTCTGTGGAAGTCTTGCGCTGTTCCTACTTAGACTGGAATAATGACTGGTCATCAAAAAATCCAGGGCATCTCTGGGATGAAGAAAGAAGAAGCCATTAATTTTTGTTTGTTTGTGTGTTCTCATGATGCTCAGTGAGGATGTGTTGTCATTAGAATCAGGGTGATAAGCTAGTCAGCATTATTCATTCTTAGGGGTAAAAACAATGACTGCAGATGCTGGAAACCAGATTCTGGATCAGTGGTGCTGGAAGAGCACAGCAATTCAGGCAGCATCCGAGGACAGGCAAAATCGACGTTTCGGGCAAAAGCCCTTCATCAGGAATAAAGGCAGAGAGACTGAAGCGTGGAGAGATAAGCTAGAGGAGGGTGGGGGTGGGGAGAGAGTGGCATAGAGTACAATAGGTCAGTGGGGAAGGAGATGAAGGTGATAGGTCAGGGAGGAGAGGGTGGAGTGGATAGGTGGAAAACGAGCTGGGCAGGTCGGACAAGTCCGGACAGGTCAAGGGGACAGTGCGGAGCTGCAAGTTTGAAACTAGGATGAGGTGGGGGAAGGGGAAATGAGGAAACTGTTAAAATCCACATTGATGCCCTGGGGTTGAAGTGTTCCGAGGCGGAAGATGAGGCGTTCTTCCTCCAGGCACCTGGTGGTGAGGGAGCGGCGGTGGAGGAGGCCCAGCACCTCCATATCCTCGGCAGAGTGGGAGGGGGAGTTGAAATGTTGAGCCACGGGGCGATTTGGTGGATTGGTGCGGGTGTCTCGGAGATGTTCCCTAAAGCGCTCTGCTAGGAGGCGTCCAGTCTCCCCAATGTAGAGGAGACCGCATCGGGAGCAACGGATACAATAGATGATATTAGTGGATGTGCAGGTAAAACTTTGATGGATGTGGAAAGCTCCAATGGGGCCATGGATAGAGGAGAGGGAGGTGATGTGGGCGCAGGTTTTACAGTTCCTGCGGTGGCAGGGGAAAGCGCCAGGATGGGAGGGTGGGCCGTAGGGGGGC
>NC_057719.1:95273000-95297097 GCF_004010195.1 Chiloscyllium plagiosum
AGTTGATGAATTGCTCAACCTCCTTGCGGGAGCACGAGGTGGCGCCAATGCAGTCATCAATGTAGCGGAGGAAGAGGTGGGGAGTGGTGCCGGTGTAATTACGGAGGATCAACTGCTCTACGTAGCCAACAAAGAGACAGGCATAGCTGGGGCCCATACGTGTGCCCATGGCTACCCCTTTGGTCTGGAGGAAGTGGGAGGATTCAAAGGAGAAATTGTTAAGGGTGAGGACCAGTTCGGCCAAACGAATGAGAGTGTCGGTGGAGGGGTACTGTTGGGAACGTCTGGAGAGGAAAAAATGGAGGGCTTGGAGGCCCTCTTAGTCAGCTCACTCTTTGTTAAGTGAAGAAAACCTGGTTAAATTGGCTCCCTTTAAAGCAGAAGTTCATTGGGATCGGGGATGCAATGAGCAGTTAATGAAGGCTGTAATGGCCAAGGTCAGTGACAGTCACAAGATTATGGGGGTAATGTGTTTGGATTTCCAGGACACATTTGATAAGATGCTGCACCAAGGACTTTTGTGGAAATGAAAAACTCAAGGTATAAAGGGAAACTTTTGGCACAGATAAAAGATAGATTATCTACCAGGGAACAGATTATGTCTAATTGGGTCATTTTCTGCTTGACAAGATGTAATGATTGTTGTGTTGCAGGGTGATTGAAGAAATACGTACTGTTGAAAATGTCACTGATTTGATTGTTGTCAGCCAAACTACTCCTGGGAGAAACATTTATTGGGATGTCAAGGATATGTCAAATTGCTAAAGTGCCAGGTGATTAGGAATGAACTAGCTCCCCTTCTTTATTCACTCACTCCCGTGGCTCCATGTAGACAAGGTTAATTGAAAAACAGGAGTCTTCCTTTGTGGAGCTTTCTCCCCGATCCCACTGAACTTCTGCTTTAAAGGGAGCCAATTTAACCAGGTTTTTATGACTTAACAAAGAGTGGGCTTACTAAGAATGAATAATTCCACTCACCTACAAATACATTAGAAATGAGAAGAGAGTCCAAATAAACACTGATAAACAGATCAGTCTCTGAACTGTCAGATTATAACAAGGTCAGCCAGGTGGGCCTCATAGAATAGGAGTTCCCTGATTGGGGCTGTTAATCTGGTCCAATCAGGATCCTGGCTGACAGATAGAAACAGAGTGTCAGAAGTGCTGTTCACACTGAGAGCTGGCTCTGAGTCAAGGATCTCCATTTGTGCCAGGGAGGGGACTGACTCTGAGCGAGCTGGTCACACAGTCAGTGTGTACTGCTGCTGTTAGTTTCTGCTTTTTGGGGAACCTGATTCCTAAACTGGCATTCCTTTTTATTAAGGACTGATTTTTAAACTGCCTGATCTAGACAGTCAGTGTGTTTCAGGTATAACTCAGTTCTCATTAAGGAACTGCTGTTTCACTGGCTGGTTACAGCCTGTGTGTTATTCTTTTTCTCTTTCCTTTGAGAAAAGGACAATGTTGATTTTGTGGTAGGGCTTAGCCCTTGCATTCTACCTTTCTTCTTTTTGAATGTTTTTTCAGTATTTGGGCTGAGCCCCTGTGAGAAAACACATCTTTTAGATTAGATTAGATTAGATTAGATTACTTACAGTGTGGAAACAGGCCCTTCGGCCCAACAAGTCCACACCGACCCGCCGAAGCGCAACCCACCCATTCCCCTACATTTACCCCTTTAACCTAACACTACAGGCAATTTAGCATGGCCAATTCATCTGACCCAGCACATCTTTGGACTGTGGGAGGAAACCGGAGCACCCGGAGGAAACCCACGCAGACTCTGGGAGAATGTGCAAACTCCACACAGTCAGTCGCCTGAGTCGGGAATTGAACCCGGGTCTCTGGCGCTGTGAGGCAGCAGTGCTAACCACTGTGCCACCGTGCCGCCCACTTTTTGCTGGAAACTACAGGGCAGAACACTGGGCAAAGCCAAGATTGGACTTGGCTGCCCCTGTGTAACAGCTCTACTGACATTTCTTGTGTGGGCTGATATGAAGATTGCTCACTTGATTGAGGTACCAAAGCAGTAAAGGTTGCCAGGAAAAGATGCCCAAAAAGCAGTCACTACCTGCGCAATCTCAGGCGTAACTCTGCCAAATAAAATACGCCAGCCTGCTATTTTCCATAGGGAATGACCAAGGGTTCATTGCTGACATATTAGCTTGTGAATGTTGAGGGTAGTCAAGTCAGTCGTTTCAGCAATGTGGTTTAACTCACAAAGTTGACCTGGATACTTCCCATAATCAATGACAAAAGGAAGCAGTCACAACCACTGGTTAATTTCTGCTATCAAGACTACCCATAAGAAATTTATACATTAAAATCTAGAAATTCAAAAAAAATTCTTATAATGAATGGCTTAATTCTGATTTCACAGCCCAAAAAGCAGTTATCATTTACTTCCCAGATGTTCAAGACCAGCCTTCTGCTGCTCTCTCCATCTCATGATCAACTCCAACAGTTCCTTCAGCTCCAGAATGTCGGATACCATTTTGGCAACAAGATTTTCCATTATCTTTACTTTCTTGGTCACCTGAGGAATGGTATTTATCAGCTCCAGATTGGAGTCCAGTTTCTCAATGAAATTAACCATCATGGGCAAGATTTCAGAGACATACCTGTGACAATTGGCTTCAACAGGTAGACACTGATGGCAAATAGGCTGTACTAACCGCAGCTTCAGCAACACTGTCTCCTGCAAGATCGCCTCCAAGTGGCTGTTCATCGACTGAAGCTGACTGTACTTCTCAGCCAAACACACTGGGTGGGCAATATCTGCGGTGTCATTCTGCAATTTCAGCAGCTTCAACTCTAGAAATTAGGTTCCCTACAGTGTGGAAACAAGCCCTTCAGCCCAACAGGTCCACACCGACCCTCCGAAGAGTAACCCATCCAGACCCATTCCCATCCGACTAATGCACCTAACACTATGGGCAATTCACCTGACCTGCACATCTTTGTGACTGTTGGAGGAAACCACTGCACCCAGAGAAAACCCACACAGACACAGGGAGAATGTGCAAACTCCACACAGTCACCTGAGACAGGTATCGAATCTAGCTCCCTGGTGCTGTGAGGCGGCAGTGCTAGCCACTGAGCTACCATGCCACCCCAGATAAACTAGCCCTATATGGGTAGGCCTAGCTAGGTGACTAGGCCTCTGTAAAGACTGAACACCTGTGTGCGTGCTGGAGATGATCAATTGCTGCATCCTGGAGTGGATTCTGCCTTTGGGAGTGGACCAAACTCCTGTGAGTTAACTGAACCTTTACAATGTACTGTGTTCCTGAGAGTGGGCCTGTCTCTCTGTGGATGAGCCAGGATTCTATAGAGACTGAACACCTGTGTGCTGTGGGGTGTGGTTTTGCTGCCTTCAGGAGTGGATTCTGCCCTTGGTTGTGGACTCTGTTTTTAGTAATGGATTCTGCAGTTTGGAGTTGACTCTATTTCTGACAATGCACTTTGTATACTGGATTGGACTCTGTTCCTGGGAATGGACTCTGCTTTTTGAAGAGAATTGTTTATGGTAATGGACTATGTGTACCAGAAAGGGCTCTGTTTATTGGTAATTGACTCTGTCTTGTTGCTTGTTGGGTTTATCACCTTCTGGATTAGTGGTGCTGGAAGAGCACAGCAGTTCAGGCAGCATCCAAGGAGCTTCGAAATCGACATTTTGGGCAAAAGTGTATCAGGAATAAAGGCAGTGTGTCCCTGGGTCTGGCAGGCCTCCCTGTGAGCTGGGAGGCTCATAGGTCGTCCTTAAAGCTGTCAACCTGAGAGCCGGAGGGTGGGTAGGCCGTCCTGTAAACCTGAAGGTTGGTAGGCTGTCCTGATGCCAGTCGCCCCGAGAGCCCCAAGGTGGGTAGGCCGTTCTGAGCGCTGTCATCCTGAGAAGGGGTAATCAGGATGGGCTGTCCTAGAGATGGTGTGTCAGAGCGGCCGAGAGCCCCAAGGTGGGTTGGGGAAGGCTTGTGGGCTGCCGTGCCTAAACAGTGATCTGTTTCATTTTGGACAAAACCATTTCATTAGCATTACTTCAGACTTTTAGGGAATGAAATCATTTTGGCTTACTTTGTGTGAGCCATGTGTGATTCCAATGCACAGCAATGTGGTTTATATAGTTTACTACTTTCTGAGTGTGCCTCACCAGGCAGCAATTTTACAAAGCTGTGAGATTAAAGTAATTGTGCAAGGCATCAGGTTCAGTCACAATAGGGGAACACCCGGCTTCATCAATAGTCCTGCTCAAAGTATCCTGTCTTACAGATAATATCCCAGACTGTACCATCACTCTCCTGGCTATGCCAAATTTCCTGTCAAAATCTTATGAACTTGAGCCCCTTCCTGAAACATGCTACAACTCAGCACTGTATTAACTACAGGGTTGTACACTGTTATCTGTTGAAACAGCAGAGAGCACGATGTTTGCATCACAGCAGTTGCAAATACTTGGAAGATGGAATTTAAATATAAAACAGGCACCAAGTGACAATGGTAGGGTAAGTGTCCATTATCTGACTTCAGTGGACAAGGAATCAGTGACTTTGTTTATGGATGGTCAATTTTTCACTACTATTTCATGCCTTTGTGAACACTGAATTTCACTCTGTGCATATTTTCATAATCATTGTCATTGGTAAATTAATATAAAAAATTTTCCAATCAATTCCAACTGGTTCAGTTCTTTCTGAAGTATAATTAGTACCATTGAGAGTCGTTTATATCAGCAACAGAATCCATATTGAAAGTTATTTAATACCCTGCCTTGTCATGATTGTGCAGTTACTTTAAAGTTATTGCTTTTGTGAACAGTGGTGAGTTTTCTTTAGATATAAAATATATTTGTAAACTTGTCAAAGCATAAAGTGTATCTCCCAGAAAAGTGAGCAGTTCAAAATATAGAATTGAATTTAATTCTCATCCACTTTCACTGAATAAACCTATTTGACTAGCTTAGTAATAAACCTATTTGACTAGCTTAGTAATAAATCTATTTGACTAGCTTGGTTTTGTACGGAAACTAAGCATGAAAATGAAAATTCTTGTGCCTATTATGCAACAGCAGGGACATGATAAGACAGAATGCTAATGGTTTGAAAGACCAGGGGAACACCCTTTTGGAATTCCATTGGTCAATTCAATTCTGCAATTCTATCAGAACAAAGGCACAAACCATGGTTCAAATATGTGGGGGTAGAGCTGGGAAAATTTGGGTAGGTCAAGTGTCAGAACACAGCTTCCACACATGAATAGCTGTTGTACACAAGGTCATACTGTTGATGATTAGAAACAGAAGGGAATAAATTAGTAAAAGAGCTGAGCAGAACCCAACAACAATGATACAGCTGTTTGGGAAGAGCTGGTTAGGAGTGTTACTTCCATAATACCAAGAAGTCCCTTGCAATGAGTAATGATCTCAGAGTTGTCAAAGGCAAATGCATGGTCATGAACATAACCATACACTTGCTGCAATATGGAGACGCAGGAAAAAGGTTCCCTTTCTTATTCTTCAAGCAACTCCTTTTTAAGAGCAAGAGCAGACCTGGGGGTGACAGGGAACAGAGCTGAAAATGTGTTGCTGGAAAAGCGCAGCAGGTCAGGCAGCATCCAGGGAACAGGAGAATCGACGTTTCGGGCATAAGCCCTTCTTCAGCCCGTCAGCTTATGCCCGAAACGTCGATTCTCCTGTTCCCTGGATGCTGCCTGACCTGCTGCACTTTTCCAGCAACACATTTTCAGCTCTGATCTCCAGCATCTGCAGTCCTCACTTTCTCCTCAAAAGTGACAGGGAACAGGCATCAGGTAACATGTAACATCGGGCAGATATCCCCAGATAGTGGTGTTCTATGTCAGTCTGAAAACGTACACAGCAGACAGTTGGGTTCTTGCTGAGACTTGATGCTTATTAACAATGCAATCCATTTATATTAATCTGGTTTGGCAAGGGGGTGGGAACCAGAGCTACATATCTGAGAGGTGGGTATTTGTAGAAGGGACAGTGACAGGATGTAGTGAACCTATCGGGAAGATTTTTACACATGATGAAACAAAGGGATCGGTTAAAGTGTGTCTGCTTTAACACAAGGAGTGTCAGAAATAAGAGTGATGAACTTAAAGCATGGATCAGTACTTGGGGCTACGATGTTGTGACCATAACGGAGACATGGATTTCACAGGGGCAGGAATGGTTGCTTGATATTCCAGGGTTTGGAACATTTAAAAAGAACAGGGAGGGACGAAAAAGAGGAGGGAGTTTAGCATTGCCAGTCAGAGAGTGCATCACAACTCCAGAAACAAAGGTTGTTGAGGAAGGTTTGTCTACTGAGTCAGTATGGGTGGAAGTTGGGAACAGCCAGCTCATTGGGGGTTTTCTGCAGACCACCCAATAGCAGTAGAGAGATTGAAGAACTCATAGGCGGCAAATTTTGGAAAGATGCAGATATCGCAGGGTTATTGTTATGGGTGATTTCAACTTTCCCAATATTGACTGGAACCTCCTAAGTGCAGATGGTTTGGATGGAGCCGTTTTGTCAGATGTGTTCAGGAGGGTTTCCTTACTCAGTACGTAGACAGGCCGATGAGGGAGAGGCCATTTTGGAGCCAGGTCAGGTGTCAGATCTCGCAGTGGGAGAACATGTTGGTGACAGTGACCACAACTGCCTCGCATTTAGCATAGCCTTGGAGAGGGAAAGCAGCAGTTACCGAGGGAAGATATTTAATTGGGGAAAAGGAAATTATGATGCTATCAGACAACAGTTGGAAAGTACAGACTGGGAGCAATTGTTCCACAGAAAGGGCACAGCAGACATGTGGAGACTGTTTAAAGAGCAGTTGTTGCGAGTGATGCACAAATTTGTTCCTTTAAGACAGGTAAGAAGGGGTAAGATTAAGGATGACGAGAACAGAGGAACTTCTCGTCAAAAGGAAGAAGGCAGCTTACGTAAGGTGGAGGATGCAAGGATCTAGCACAGCTTTAGAGGATTACAGGCTTGCTTGAAAGGAGCTCAGAAAGGGACTGAGGAGAGCCAGGAGAGGGCACAATAAAGGCTTGGCAAGAAGGATTAGGGAGAACCCAAAGGCATTTTACTCATATGTAAGGAATAAGAGAATGATCAGGGAGAAGGTAGGGCCGATCAGGGATAGTGGAGGGAACTTGTGCGTGGAGTCTGAGCAGATAGGGGAAGCCCTAAATGAGTTTTTTGCTTCAGTTTTCACTAAGGAAAGGGAATTTGTTGTGAATGAGAACTTTAAGGAGCTGAGAACCAGGCTTGACCAGATCAAGATTGATGAAGTTGATACTCTGGAAATTTTGGCAAACATTAAGATTGATAAGTCCCCAGGGCCAGACCAGATTTATCCTAGGCTGCTCCGGGAAGCGAGAAAGGAGGTTACTAAGCTGCTGGCGAAGATCTTTGCCTCCTCACTCTCCACGGGAGTTGTACCCGGGGATTGGAAGGAGGCGAATGTTGTTCCTCTTTTCAAGAAGGGGAATAGGGAAATCCCTGGCAATTACAGACCAGCCAGTCTTACGTCAGCAAGGTTTTGGAAAGAATTCTGAGGGATAGGATTTATGACTATTTGGAAAAGCATAGCGTCATTAAACACAGTCAGCATGGCTTTGTGAGGAGCAAGTCAGAATAGAGGAGCAGAATATTATGGTCAGAAACTTTTCTCCAGCGTTGAAATGTCTAATAGCAGTGGACATAAATTTATGGTGAGAGGGGGAATGTTCAAAGAGATGTGAGAAGGGCAAGTTTTTTACATGGTGAAAGTTAGGAGTCTGCAATGCACTACCAGGAACTGATGGTGGAGTCAGATACACTAGAGGTGTTGGAAGGATTTTTAGATAAGCAGATGCATATACAAGGACTGAAAGGATAGGGACCAAATGCAGGCACAAGGGATTGGTTTAATTTAGCGTCATGTTTGGCACAACACTGTGGGTCCAAGGACCGTTCCAGCACTGTACTGTTCTATGTTCAATCCACAGAATGTTCACTTGTTGATTCTGAGCATAGATGAGTTTTCTTATGAGGAAATGCTGACTAGGCTGGGCTTATAATCATTGGATATGACAAGAATGAATGGTGTCTTTATCTGAAATATACAAGATTCTTAATGGACTTGACAGATTAGGTGCAGATAGAGTCTAGGGCCAGAGATGGAGAAGATTTTCTTTTCTCAGTAAGGGGCAACTTTTTCACGCAGAGGATGGTGCGAGTGAGCTGCCAGAGGAAGTGATGGACGCTGGTATAATTACAGCATTTAAAAGGCATCTGATGGATATATGAATAGGAAGAGTTTAGAGAAATATGGGCCAAGCGCTGGTAAATGGGACTAGATTAGGTTAGGATATCTGGTCGGCATGGACAAGTGAGACCGAAGGGTCTGTTTCTGTGCTGTACATCTGTATGACTCTATGACTCTTATGGAGAGAGGTTGAATGAGCTTGGACTTCTCACACTGGAGAGAAGAAGGAAGAGAGGTGACCTGATAGATGTGTACAAGGTAATGAGAGGCATAGATAGAGTAGATAGCCAGAGACTTTTCCCCAGGGCAGAAATGGCTGTCACGAGTGGTCATAATTTTAAGGTGATTGGAGGAAGGTATTGGGGAAATGTCAGGGGTAGGTTCTGTACACAGAGAGTGGTGGGTGCGTGGAATGTACTGTCAGCAGTGATAGTAAAGTCAGAGATATTTAAGCGACTACCGACAAGCACGTGGACGGAAGTAGTTGAGGGGTATGTAGGTTAGGTTGATCTTAGATTAAGATAAATGGTCAGCACAACATCATAGGCTGAAGGGCCTGTACTGTACTGTTCTATGTCTATGTTTTATGTACTCAGTCTATGGAATTCTATATCACAAAGACCTGTCAAGGCTGGGTCATTAAGTATATTCAAATCTGAGATAAATAGACTTTTAATCAGTAAAGAGATAAGGCAGAAAAGTGGAGCTGATGATTATCAGACCAATCATTATCTCATGGATTGGAGAAGCAGATATGATGAGCTGAATGGCAAACCTTTCCTCCTGTGCTTTATTGTCAGCTATTGCTTTTAAGCAGTAACTCACTTTGTAATTAGTGTATCAATCACCCTGTGCCAGCAAAGACGTGAAAGAACCTGGAGAAAGGTGATTGAGGAACAGAAGATCTCTGTACTATTGAAGTGTGTTTCCCCAGTCCATTTCCATCTCCCAATAACAAAGATGTTTTTAGTCTGTATGAGCAGGCTTTTAAAAGGGGATCAGAGTTTCAATTATTAGAGTTATACATTCATATTTCATGGCTTTGTTTACCTGTATCAAATGCATATTTTTGTAGTAAATATAGTTCCTGTTAAGTGCAAGAACCTGGGGTGTTTTCTGTTAACTTGACTCCATCTAACAGGTAAATTGTGGACTTTGATTAATTCATTAACTTTGTACAGCCCTGGACGAGGTATGGCTCGAGAATCAGTGTATGCTCCCAAGTGTGTGGTACTAATAAATCACTTTATACTAAATCAGATCATAGCTCAAGGATTTTTACATTAATCTGCACTTTCATTAATGCCTGAAGTTGGGCTCAGTTTCAGAGGGATAATGATGGTAAACACCACAAATTCCAGATTAAGGTTTTTGTGAATGCTTGGAGAAAATAATAGAACATTTGCTGCAAGGACTGCTTGTGACTTAGCTCTCTTTTAAAAAGATAGTGGATAACAGTTAACATACAGACATTAAATCCCAGATTTAGGAAGTAAAGGATAGCTGTGAGAAGAAAGGATTTTACTTGGACTATAGAGTTTTTGGTGAAAGGAGACAGATCTTTGGACCAAACCTTCTGAAAATGTAACACCCTACTCACCTCTGAGGGTGCACCAACTATGACAGGTTACTTACCACCGTGCAGTACTGGGCACTGTGCCTGTTCTTGCTTCATGAGACTGGTCATCAGTATCAGTAATATTTTCAGAGTCTCTAGCATTTCCAGATTGTAGAACCAGTCCCTTCTTGAATGACAAGTTATGAAGTACAAATGTACTTTTGTAATTCCCAAGAGTGCAAACAGGAAGGTACTGCAGACTGATGAAGGCATTTGAACCTGCTTGCTAGCACCTCAATTATTAAATCATTTCTGATCTTTGAATTCTCTTTGTAACATTCTTCTGATGATCCTATGAAATGGGGTCATGATCGATGGGAGGTACAGCTCAGCAATGTCGCTCAGCAGCGATTTTGCCTTTTATTTCTGCTGTTGAACTAGAGTTCTTAATTAGACAGGAGAAATCAACAGTGTTTAGTTTATCATGGATTCACAAACAAAAAGTGTTTGTCACTTTTAAAAACCTGGAGGTTTTGCAAATCAAAGCATTTGCAGTTTCTACAAATATAGATGCTAAAATTCAGCTCCCTTCTATTTCTAGATGGAAACACCAGCCTTTCTCAAAGCAAATAATGGTGGTTCTTCTTGAACTGCATCTCTTTCTTCTCCTGATGACTTTATACAAGTACATGTGTCAAGCTGAGGTGTTGTTGGTTGGTGGTGTACTGGGTGGAGCTCCTCTGGTTCAATCACATAGTGACCCATATTCTGTGAAGAAAAGTGATGGTATGTTATGAGTTAACAACACAAAAATATATTGAATAGTACATTGCTATTATAATCCTTGTTATGTGGTTGGGCTCTGTCAGTGCACATAGACACATCCATGAACATATTGTTCATGAACAACAGGACAGTAGTGGTAGTATATGCCACCAGTTCTGTGCTGTTCTCTAAGTGCTGGCATTGACATGTTGTTTAAAGAGTTCAATTGGTGTTTTCTTATTTTGTGTCAAATTTATCTTTAAACAAAATAGCGGTAGAAATGCAGACATTAAAATTAACCACATGAAAATTTCTTCCAGTAGTACAATCTCCTGTATTAGTGCAAGTGCACTATAACTTGTACATTCCTGCTGCTTTCAATTGTTTGCTCCACAAGTTATATTCTTGATTAAAATTCCTTCTGTTAGCACAGCTAACTTGTCATATATCATTTATAATTGCAACATGTTACATTATTGTTCAGTTATTTTATGAATTGTGCACTTTTTCTTACTCATGCTACTTCTCATAATGCTCACCGTCCGTCCCTTTGCACCAGCATTAACCACACTTTTACACGTTACTCTTTCCAACAAAAGATGTAGGTTTACAGAGCTCCATAAAAAAAAGTTCATTCCCCTGGACCCAGAAAATGCTGGAAACGCGAAGCAAGAAAAAAGTACCTAATGAATTCTGATTCATTACAAATTATTGTATGATTTGCATCACTCTCTATTAACATGCAAAAAGAGATCTCACTGAGAATTTCCCCAGGAATTAAGAAATTGCTGGATTTGCTGAAAATATTAGTTACATTTGCTACAGAATTTCAGGTGCTAAATCTCAACATTCAAAGGAATTATGTTCCTGCAATGCCATTCAAACTTAGACACACCAAAATTGAACAATTGATACAGTGAAGTCTCAAAACTGCAGGGATTAAATCATTCTCGATTTCATTCCTTTTCTTTTGTCTTTTTTCCCCTCCATTAATCTTATTTTCTTGGTCTCTTTGCATCTCTTTCTGTATCTAATCTGCCATTCCACAATTTTTCAGTGTTTAAGTTTCATTGGTTAAGGAGATGGGCAAAACTAACAGAGCTCTGTTAAGGTCCCGACTGACCTATTGACTCCACAACATTGCGACTTGTTCACAGCCCAGTAATTTTATTTTAGCTCAGAACATTTACAAGATGAACATCAAGGAAAGTAATCCAAAGTTTGGGGCCACTGAGATACACATGCCAAATTCCAGGCTGTTATTTTGGGGCCACTGAGGTACTCACGCCAAATTCCAGGCTGTTATTTTCTCTGCTAATGCACAACTATTTGGACATTGCAATTTCAGATTTACAACTTACATGCATCCAAATTAATGAATGGAATCATGAGATGAAGTACTGAAAGCTCTGAAATCAATGATTGATTTTAGTTTTGTTACAGTCAGAAAGGATAGCCTCAAAAATCATGGTCTGGACCTATGCTTCCCAAACATTACTACACTGTGACCCTATTTCAAAACTTGAAAACTTCCTCAGTCGCACTGTGAGGCCTGTGAGAGTGGGGATTGGGGAGGGATGGTTCTTGTCAGAGAAGGAATCATAGAGTGGGAGCACACCTGTTAGATGGGTCAGAACTCCATGGTCACCATTGTTTTGTCAGACTTGAGGTCACAACCCCGACTGTGAGGAACTCAGAAATCAGAAAGCACTCAATTGAGACATGACTTGATTACCTTATTGGCTGCATGTCTCTCATTGTCACTGACAAAGCCAAAGCAAATTGGTGCACAGCCATTATTTATTTATTACCACATATCAGTCATGGTCACAAATGTTAGGACAGTGATAGAACATAGAACATGGAATGTAACAGCACAGTACAGGCCCTTCGGCCCTCGATGTTGCACCGACCTGTGAAATTAATCTGATGCCCATCTAACCTACACCGTTCCATTAATATCCATATGTATGTCCAATGCCCATTTAAAGCCCTTAACATCAGCGAGTCTAGTACTGTTGCAGGCAGGCCATTCATTACCCCTACTATCCTCTAAGTAAAGGAATTGCCCTTGATATCTGTCCTAAATCTATCACCCCTCAATTTAAAGCTATGTCCCCTCGTGATAGCCTTCACCATCCGAGGAAAAAGGCTCTCACTGTCCACTCTATCTAACTCTCTGATTATCTTATCCATCTTAATTAAGTCACCTTTCAACCTTCTTCTTTCCAATGCAAACAACTTTAGTTCCCTCAGCCTTTCCTCATAAGACCTTCCCTCCATACCAGGCAATATCCTAGTAAATCTCCTCTGAACCCCTTCAAAAACTTCCACATCCTTCCTATAATGCAGTGACCAGAACTGCATGCAATACTCCAGGTGCAACCTTACCAGTGTCTTGTACAGCTGAAGCATGACCTCATGACTCTGAAACTCAATCCCTCTACCAATAAACACCAACACACCATATGCCTTCTTAAAAACCCTATCAAACTGGGTTGCAACTTTTGGGGATTTATGCACCTGGACACCGAGATCTCTCTGTTCATCTACACGGTAAAGATTTTACCATTAGCCCAGTATTCCGCATTCCTGTTACTTCTTCCAAAGGGAACGACTCACATTTTTCTGCATTAAACTTCATTTGCCACTTCTCAGCCCAGCTCTGCATCTTATCTATGTCCCTCTGTAACACACAACATCCTTCAGCACTATCCACAACTCTGCCTACTTTAGTGTCATCCACAAATTTACTAACTCATTCTTTGATGCCTTCATCCAGGTCATTTATAAAAATGACAAACAACAGTGGCCCCAAAACAGATCCTTGTGGTACACCACTGGTAACTGAGCTCCAGGATGAACATTTCCCATCATCTACCACCCTCTGTCTTCTTTCAGCGAGCCAATTTCTGATCCAAACCTCTAAATCGCCTTCAATCCCATGCCTCCGTATTTTCTATAATAGCCTTCCATGGGGAACTTTATCAAACGCCTTACTGAAATCCATATACACTACACTTTACCTGTTTTATCATCTTCTCGAAGAACTCAGTAAGGTTAGTGAGACACAACCTACCCTTCACAAAACCGTGTTGACTATCCCCAATCAAACTATCCTTTTCCAAATTAATCCTATCTCTTATAACCTTTTCCAACACTTTACCCACAACCGAAGTAAGGCTCACTGGCCTATAATTCCCAGGGTTATCTCCACTCCCCTTCTTAAACAAGGGGACAACATTTGCTATCCTCCAGTCTTCTGGTACTATTCCTGTAGACAATGACGACATAAAGATCAAAACCAAAGGCTCTGCAATCTCCTCCCTGAATTCCCAGAGAATCCAAGGATAAATCCCATCCAGCCCAGGGGTCTTATCTTTTTTCAGATCTTCCAAAATTGCTAAAACCTCCTCTTTGTCAACCGCAATCCCATCTAATCTAATAGCCTGTATCTCCGAATTCTCACTAACATTGCCCTTTTCCAATGTGAATACTGATGAAGTTATTCATTAAGCACTTCTCCTATGTCCTCAGATTCCATACACAACTTTCCACTACTATCTTTGATTGGCCCTAATCTTACTCTAGTCATTCTTTTATTCCTGATATACCTATAGAAGGCCTTAGGGTTTTCCTTGATTCTATCCGCCAACAACTTCTCATGTCCCCTCCTGGCTCTTCTTAGCTCTCTTTTGATCTTTTCTGGCTAACTTATAACTCTCAAGCTCTCTGAGCGTTCACGCCTCATCCTCACATAAGCCTTCTTCTTCCTCTTGACAAGACGTTCAACTTCTTCAATAAACCATAGCTTTGTCTCTCAACAACTACCTCCCTGCCTGATAGGTACATACTTATCAAGGACCCACAGTAGCTATTCCTTGAATAAGCTCCACATTTCAATTGTGTCCATTCTTTGCAGTTTCCTTTCCCATCCTATGCATCATAAATCTTGCTGAATCACACCGTAATTGCCTTTCTCACAGTTATACCTCTTTCCCTGCGGTATACATCTATCCCTGCCCATTACTATTGTAAACATAACCGAATTTTGGTCACTATCACCAAAGTGCTCACCTACCTCCAAATCAAACACCTGGCTGGGTCCATTACCCAATCCAAATCCAATGTGGCCCCTTGTTGGCCTGTCGACATACTGTGCTGAAAATGTGTTGCTGGAAAAGCGCAGCAGGTCAGGCAGCTCCAAGGAGCAGGAGAATTGACGTTTTGGGTATGAGCCCTTCCTCAGATTCCTGAAGAATGGCTCATGCGCGAAACATCGATTCTCCTGCTCCTTGGATGCTGCGCTTTTCCAGCAACACATTTTCAGCTCTGATCTCCAGCATC
Organism: Chiloscyllium plagiosum; assembly: GCF_004010195.1. NCBI lineage: Eukaryota > Metazoa > Chordata > Chondrichthyes > Orectolobiformes > Hemiscylliidae > Chiloscyllium > Chiloscyllium plagiosum. The sequence goes on from NC_057719.1 coordinate 95,287,924, forward strand.
TGCAGTCCTCACTTTCTCCTGTCTCCATACTGTGTCAGGAAACCTTCCTGCACGCATTGAACAAAAACTGAACCATCTAAACTGCTTGAACTATAGTATTCCCAGTCAATATTGGGGAATTTAAAGCCCCCCTTAACAACTACCCTGTTACCCTCGCTCCTACTGAGAATCATCTTTGCTATCCTTTCCTCTACATCTCAGGAACAATTCGGAGGCCTATAGAAAACTCCCAACAGGGTGACCTCTCCTTTCCTGTTTCTAACTTCAGTTCGAACTACCTCAGTGGATGAGTCCTCAAACATTCTCTCAGCTGCTGTAATATATCCTTGACTAACAATGCTACACCACACCCTCTTTTACCATCTTCTTTGTTCTTGCTGAAACATCTAAATCCTGGAGCACAGTGGCACAGTGGTTAGCACTCCTGCCTCACAGCGCCAGAGACCCGGGTTCAATTCCCACCTCGGGCGACTGTCTGTGTGGAGTTTGCACATTCTCCCCGTGTCTGCGTGGGTTTCCTCCGGGTGCTCCGATTTCCTCCCATAGTCCAAAAATGTGCAGGTTAGGTGAATTGGCCATGCTAAATTGCCCGTAGTGTTAGGTGAAGGGGTAAATGTAGGGGAATGGGTCTGGGTGGGCTGCTCTTCAGAGGGTTGGTGTGGATTTGTTGGGCCAAAGGGCCTGTTTCCATACTGTAAGTAATCTAATCTAATCTAAACCATTCCTGTCCCTGCTCTAGCCATGTCTTCGACATGGCCACAACATTGAAATCCCAGGTACCCACCCATGCTGCAAGTTCACCAACCTTCGATTAGACACGGGGAGAATGTGCAAACTCCACACAGACAGTCGCCTGAGGCGGGAATTGAACCCGGGTCTCTGGCGCTATGCCACCGTGCTGCCCAAATTATACTGGATGTGCCCTGCATTGAAGTACACACATTTCAAACCAACATCCTGATTGCCGGTGCCCTCTCGTGACTTTGTAAACCTATCCCTGACCTCACTACCCTCAACCTCCTGTACACTGGGACTACAATTCAGGTTCCCATCCCCCTGCTGCATTAGTTTCAATGGGCTGATGAAGGGCTTTTGCCCAAAACGTTGATTTTCCTGCTCCTCGGATACTGCCTGACCTGCTGTACTTTTCCAGCACCACTCTAATCTCGACTCTGACCTCCAGCATCTGCAGTCCTCACTTTTGCATTAGTTTAAATCCCTATGCACAGAGCATTAGCAAATTTCCCCACCAGGATATAGATGCCTCTCTGGTTCAGGTGAAGACCATCCTATTTGTAGAGGTCACACCTTCTCCAGAAAGAGCCCCAATTATCCAAGAGTCCAAAACCCTCCCTCCGGTTTCCTCTCACAGTCCAAAGATGTGCAGGTTTGGTGAATTGGCCATGCTAAATTGCCCGTCGTGTTCAGGGATGTGTAGGTTAGATGCATTAGTCAGAGGAAAATGCAGAATAATAGAGTAGAGGAATGTGTCTGGGTGGGATGTTCTTTGGAGTGTCAGTGTGGACTGTTGGGCCATTGGCCTGTTTCCACACTGCAGGGATTCTATGAAGAGTGGGGACAAAGACATATAATTGTTTCTGATGAAGGGCTTACCCCCAAAATTTCAATTCTCCTGCTCCTCAGATGCTGCCTGACCTGCTGTGCTTTTCTAGCGCCACACTTTTTGACAAAATATAATGGTGTTAATTTGATAATCTCCCGAGATAACATCCTTCCTCATACGTATGATTGTTCCCTAACAATTCTTGCAGCTCCCTCTATTTTTATTCCTTTTTACCCTGTCTGAAAACTTAGATCCTTAAGCTGTTGAGCTGATATTGCTTCATGATGGCCCTGTTAAAACATTCATAAAACATAGAAACCAGGAGCAAGAGTAGGCCATTTGGCCCGTTGAGTCTCTCTGCCTTTCAACATGGTTGCAGTCGATTGTCCAACTCAATAACCTGTTCCACTTCTCCCCCACGTATCCTTTGATTCCTTTAGCCCCAAGTGCTATGTCTAAATCCTTCTTGAAATCATACAATGTTTTGGCCTTGATTGATTTCAGTGCTGTCAAATTCCACAGGCTCACCACCATCTGGCTGAAGAATTTTCCAACTGTTTCCCCTTAGATTGTTTCTCCCTTAGACTGTAAACCTCTGGTTCTGACCTCACATGCCATCAGGAGCATCCTTCCTGCAACTATTCTGTCTAGTCTTGTTAAAATTTTTATACATTTCTAGGAGATTCACCGTCATTCTTCTGAAGTCCAGCGAATATATTCCCAATGAATTCAACTTCTCATACGTCAGTGCCACCATCCCAGGAATCAGTCTGGTGAACCTTCCCTGCATTCCATCTAGAGCAAGAACATCCCTCTCCAACTGATTAAGAAAGGTTAAAGGAAATCACAGCCCAGTTTATAATATATATTCTGTGTTTGTTTCTAATTTGAGGGCTTTGTTGCCTGATGAGTTAAGTTTATTTCAGGAAACAAGATGTATGGAAAATAAATAAATATGATCATCTATGTCATATCAGAGAATTTATTCAGTTGGAACACAGATTAGAGATGATTATGCAAACATGGCCAATGTGACGTGTTTCCAAAAAAACTATAACGTTTGAGCTTTGCTTTTGCATAATCAGATGCAGTCCATTTGCTTTCCATTATGATTAATGTCACAGTGACCTTTTTTGATATAACTGTTACAGCTCTTAATACAATTGTGCTTTTATTTAATCACAGCCTTGCTGGAGAATGGATTATTTCAACACTTATCAATCACCTATTGTCTGGAAAGATTCCCAATTAAGGAATGGACTGGATTAGGTAACACGTCAACAAAGAGGAAAGGTCCCTTTGCATTAGCACAACGACAAACAGGTACTTTAAATCTTAGTCTCAGCAGAGTTCAGTCCATAAAGAATTAATCCTTTGTGGCTTAATATCATTAACAGAAAGCTCCAGAAACAGAAGACTGTCAAAGAGGAATCCATGTTAAGAAATATATGGACTGTATTAGCAGTTTATTTAAGGGTCTCAGAAAGTGACATTGTCTAATGAGTTGGATTGTTTGAATGGAGAAATTTACCAGAAGGAATCCAAGTACATCTGTACTAACTGCTCAATGGGCTTTACTGTGGAGTGGAGGTGATTCATCACTGAGTTGAGGTTGTTATCGAGGGTAAAAGAGTTGAACCTTATTTTTTAAATTTTTGCCATTAGATCATTTCAACTAGTTCTAGCTGAGTGTAAAATAGTTAATATTTGTTTTGCCTTGTGCGTAACAAACACTGAAGTTATTTTGGTACAAGAATTTGGCAGCTTCTTGTGAATACAGCCTTGTGACTGACCACCATGGTAACGGAACTGCAAACTATAAAACCGAAAGCCAACTCATAGTCCAGGCTTCATTTTGGGATCTGACTTGTCCAGTATTACTGTCAGCTGGCATCATAATCCTATTAAAAAGAGTACGTCAATGTCATCATTTGGAGTTGTCCCAGTACGATCTGACTTTACAGAGCATTCAAAGTGCAGATGATATTATGTTTAATTCATTTAAACCCAGTGTGGCTCAATTTATCTAATGTAAATACAGTAAAATTTTACGAAAGAAACATTAACAGAAATTAAATCTTCCTGGAAGTAAATTCAAAATAAATTGTAGTCACGTTCATTGATTCTGAAACAACTGATATTCATTTAATGTATAATGTAATCTTTTAGTACATGGGTTTAATGTGCATAAAACTGGAGAACTTTGAGCAGAGGTTCAGTAAAATCCAGCACAATCAAAATTTATTAGGCTGGACTTTACTGCACAGACATATTGGAGCTTAGCTGGATGGGTGGGGACCTCAATAATCATTTTAATGTCCTTTCAATGACCCAGAGCAGTGGAAACAGTGCAATGAATTTTAAAATCAGCCACCCTATTTCTGGGGTTAGGGGGTGGGGCGGTCTGGACTGTGGTGGGATGGTCTGGACTGTGGTGGGGTGGTCTGGACTGTGGTGGAGTGGTCTGGACTGTGGTGGGGCGGTCTGGACTGTGGTGGGGCGGTCTGGACTGTGGTGGGGTGGTCTGGACTGTGGTGGGGCGGTCTGGACTGTGGTGGGGTGGAGGGGTTGGGAGAGGGGATTAGGTTGTCATTTCCGTTCCCTGGGAAACTACAGACTTCTGTTGTCACAAAGAAGGTGTAATGGGAGGTTTCTCAGGAAGTCTGAAGGAGGAATTCATTGACCTTAACAAAACAAATGAGAGCAAAAGCGCAATATTCTACATCCTGATGTTTAGTTCCATCGAGCTCCTCTCTCTACCCTTTCAGGCCAACTCCAGTGGATCACATGAAATTATGTGAAAGTGCACCCTCCCTTTCTAGGGACTTGGTCGCATTATAATCTGTCCATCTGTGGTTGACACCCTCACTCCTTCTAATGCAAATGCCATGCTTCCTCCTCAATAAACAAGTCATCAATCAGGTGAATACATGAACATTTCTCCCAATCATCAGCCTCTCACATTTTGTGTCAGGAGAGCACACAGGACAGGAGCTTGAGGCCATCAACAAGACATAGCCGTTCACAGATCACAGAGGAGGAGGCACTGGAGATCAGTGGGTGTTCATACAAGTGGCCATCAGAAAATAGGGAGGGATGAGCGGAGGTGGGGGGATGGGGTGGGCTCAAAACATTGAATCTCCTGCTCCTCGGATGCTGCCTGACCTGCTGTGCTTTTCCAGCACCACACTCTTGACTCTGATCTCCAGCATCTGCGGTCTTCACTTTCTCCTATGAGCTCTTTGTGCTCATTTGCTTGGTCTGGTTGAAGGTCCAAACCTCAGTGCAGTACAATGTTGTCCCGAGTCCATTCTGGACAGTTGGCTGGTGCATACTGAAGGGCACCTGTTGATCTGGTCAGTCACATCATGGGGAAGGAAGTACCCAGTGCCCTCAGGCAGGGACATATTCCATATGTACCAAAGATTGAAAATGTCATGTACAGGATAACATGTATCCAGGATGCAAGAGCTCAAAAGTAGAATGGCAACCCCATCTTTCACTTTTCCAAAACTTATTCTGTTTCTCTTAGAACATAGAACAATACAGCGCAGGAGAAGCCCTTCTGCCCTCGATGTTGCGCCGACCCATGAACTATTCTCAGCTCGCCCCTCTACACTGTCCCAAAATCATCCATGTGCTTATCTAAGGATTGTTTAAATCTCCCTAATGTGGCTGAGTTGACTACATTAGCAGGTAGGGCATTCCATACCCTTACCACTCTCTGTGTAAAGAACCTGCCTCTGACATCTGTCTTAAATCTACTACCCCTCAATTTGTAGTTATGCCCCCTCGTACACGCTGACATCATCATCATCTAAAAAGATTAGATTAGATTACTTTTCGTGTAGAAACAGGCTCTTCGGCCCAACAGGTCCACACCGACCCGCCCCCACCCAGACCCGTTCCCCTACACCCAACACTACGGGCAATTTAGCATGGCCACTTCACCTGACCTGCACATTTTTGGACTGTGGGAGGAAACCGAAGCACCCGGAAGAAACCCACACAGACACGGGGAGAATGTGTAAACTCCACACAGTCACCTGAGACAGGAATTGAACTCGGGTCTCTGGCACTGTGAGGCAGCAGTGCTAACCACTGCCCACAAGACTTTCACTGTCTACCCTATCTAATCCTCTGATCATCTTGTATGTCTCTAACAAATCCTCTCAGCCTTCTTCTTGCCAATGAGAACACATTCAAGTCTCTCAGTCTTTCCTCATAAGACCTTCCCTCCAGACCAGGCAACATCCTGGTAAATCTCCTCTGCTCCTTTTCCAATGCTTCCATATCCTTCCCAAAATATGGGGACCAGAACAGTACACAATATTCCAAATGTGGCCACACCAGTGTTTTGTATAGTTACAGCATGATATTGCGGCTCCGGAACTCAATCCCTCTACCAATGAAACCTAACACACCGTATGCCTTCTTAACAGCACTATCCATCTGGGTGGCAACTTTCAGGGATCTATGTACATGGACTCCAAGATCCCTCTGCACAACCACACTACCAAGAATCTTTCCATTGACCCAGTACTCTGCCTTCCTGTTATTCTTCCCAAAGTGCATCACCTCACATTTAGCTGCATTGAACTCCATTTGCCACCTCTCAGCCCAGTTCTGCAGTTTATCCAAGTCCCCCCGCAACCTGTAACATTCTTCCAAACTGTCCACTACTCCACCGACTTTGGTGTCGTCTGCAAATTTACTAATCCATCCACCTATGCCTGTGTCTAAGTAATTGGTAAAAATGACAAACAGCAGTGGTCCCAAAACAGATCCTTGTGGCACACCACTAGTAACCAAACTCCAGGCTGAATATTTTCCATCAACCACCACTCACTGCCTTCTTTCAGAAAGCCAGTTTCTAATCCAAACTGCTGAATTACCCTTAATTCCATGCCTCTGCATTTTCTCCAACAGCCTACCATGTGGAACCTTACTGGGCGGCACGGTGGCACAGTGGTTAGCACTGCTGCCTCACAGCACCAGAGACCTGGGTTCAACTCCCGCCTTAGGCGACTCTCTGTGTGGAGTTTGCACATTCTCCCCGTGTTTGCGTGGGTTTACTCTGGGTTTCCGGTTTCCTCCCACAATCCAAAAATGTGCAGGTTAGGTGAATTGGCCAGGCTAAATTGCCTGTAGTGTTAGGTGAAGGGGTAAATGTAGGAATATGGGTCTGGGTGGTATACGCTTCGGCGGGTCGGTGTGGACTTGTTGGGCCGAAGGGCCTGTTTCCACACTGTAAGTAATCTAATTTAATCTTATCAAAAGCTTTACTAAAGTCCATGTATAGCACGTCAACTGCCCTACCCTCATCTACATGCTTGGTCACCTTCTCAAAAAACTCAGTGAGGTTTGTGAGACACGACCTGCCATGGACGAAACCATGTTGACTATCTGAAGTCAAATTGTTGCTTGCTAGATGATTATAAATCTTATCTCTTATAATCCTTTCCAAAACCTTTCCTACAACAGAAGTAAGGGTCACTGGTCTATAATTACCTGGGTCATCTCTGCTGCCCTTCTTGAACAAGGGCACAACATTTGCAATCCTCCAGTCCTCTGGTACTAAACCTATAGACAATGACAACTCAAATATCAAAACCAAAGGCTCTGCTAGCTCCTCCCTAGCTTCCCAGAGAACCCTCAGATAAATCCCATCCGGCCCAGGGAACTTGTCTACTTTCACTCCTTCTAAAATTAATAACACCTGTTCATAACTAAACTCAATCCTTTCTAGTCTAATATTTCATACCTCATTCTTCTCCTCTACAATATTCTCCTTTTCCTGAGTGAAAACTGATGAGAAATGTTCAGTTAGCACCTCTCCGATCTCCACAGGGTCCACACTCAACTTCCCACTTCTGTCTTTGACTGGCCCTATTCCTACCCTAATCATCCTTTTATTCCTCACGTACCTATTGAAAGCTTTAGGGTTCTCCTTTATTCTATTTGCTAAAGACTGCTCGTGTCCTCTCTTTGCTCTTCTTAACCCTTTCTTTAAATCCTTCCTAGCTGATCTGTAACTCTCCATCACCTCAACTGAACCATCCTGTCTCATCAACATATAAGCCTCCTTCTTCTGCTTAACAAGAGATATAATTTCTGTCATAAACCACGGTTCCCTTACCTTATCACTTCCTCCCTGCCTGACAGGGACATACCTATCAACGACATGCAATATCTGTTCCTTAAACCAGTTCCACATTTCCATTTTCTGCATCCCCTGCATTTTGCTACCCCATTCTATGCATCCTAATTCCTGCCTAATTGCATTATAATTGCCTTTGCCCCATCGATAACTCTTGAGCTGTGGCATGTACCTATCCCTTTCCATCGCTAAACTAAACGTAACTGAATTATGGTCACTTTCTCCAAAGTGCTCACCTACAACTCAATCAAACACCTGGCCTGGCCTGGTTCATTACCAAGCACCAGATCCGGTGTGACCTCCCCTCTTGTCGGCCCTTCGACATACTGTGTCAGGAAACCCTCCTGTACACATTGGACAAAAACTGATCCATCTAACGTACTGGAGCTATAGCATTTCCAGTCAATGTTGGGAAGTTAAAGTCCCCCATAATGACCACCCTGTTCCTTTCACTCCTACTCAGAATAATTTTGCCTATCCTCTACTCCACCTCCCTGGAACTCTGCGGAGGCCTATAAAAAACTTCAAGCAGTGTGACCTCTCCTCTCCTGTTTCTAACCTCTGCCCACACTACCTCAGTAGACGAGTCCTCATCAAACATTCTCTCAGCCACCGTTATACTATCCTTGACTAACAAGGCCACACCTCCCCCTCTTTTATGGCCTTGCCTGTTTTTAATGAAAGATCTAAATCTTGGAACCTGCAACATCCATTCCTCACCCTACTCTATCCATGTCCTCAAAATGGCCACAACATCGAAGTCCCAGGTACCTATCCATGCTGCAAGCTCACCTACCTTATTTCGGATACTTCTGGCATTGAAATAGACACACTTCAAACCAGTTTTTTCGCAGCAGAGAGCGACGGGAGCTGGGTGGAAGTTCAGGCGGAGCACAAAGCCGGTCAGGAAGGTAAGTGATTGCTATATAAAGAAGTTACCTCGACGCCAACGGTCTTTTCGCAGCAGAGAGCAGCAGGGGCTGGACAGAAGTTCAGGCGGAGCGCAAAGCCGGTCGGGAAGGTAAGTGATTGCTATTAGAGTGGGTGAGTTCTAAACCCCAGGTCCTACAAAGTAGGGTCTCCCTCCCTCCCTCCTCCTCTAACCTAAATTAAGAGTCCACAGACTTGCCACAAAAAGACGGTCTAAGGGAAGTTTGGATCGAAGAGTGAGGCTTCAGCTCAGGAATCTTTGACAAGGAGGTTGTGTGAAGTGATTACACCACAGTTGAAGAGGGTGAAATCATGACTGCCCAGCTGGTTCAGTGCGTTACGCACTTGATGTGGGAGGTCAACGACTCTGGTGTGTCTGGCTCGTACATGTGTGGAAAGTGTGTGCACATTCAGCTATTGACCGAGCATATTGCAGCGCTGACGAAAGAACTCGAAGACCTTAGGCTCATCCGAGAGAACGAGATCTTTCTGGACAAGACCTTCAGCGAGGTTATTACAC
>NC_057719.1:95300497-95315011 GCF_004010195.1 Chiloscyllium plagiosum
GGTTCACAAAGTCAATTCCTGGAATGGCAGGACTACCTTACGCTGAAAGACTGGAGCGACTGGGCTTGTATACCCTTGAGTTTAGAAGACTGAGAGGGGATCTGATTGAGACATATAAGATTATTAAAGGATTGGACACTCTGGAGGCAGGAAACATGTTTCCGCTGATGGGTGAGTGCCGAACCAGAGGACACAGCTTAAAAATACGGGGTAGACCTTTTAGGACAGAGATGAGGAGAAACGTCTTCACCCAGAGAGTGGTGGCTGTGTGGAATGCTCTGCCCCAGAGGGCAGTGGAGGCCCAGTCTCTGGATTCATTTAATAAAGAGTTGGATAGAGCTCTCAAAGATAGTGGAATCAAGGGTCATGGAGATAAGGCAGGAACAAGATACTGATTGAGGATGATCAGCCATGATCATATTGAATGGTGGTGCAGGCTCGAAGGGCTGAATGGCCTACTCCTGCACCTATTGTCTATTGTCTATTGTCAGTTTGTTGTCTGCAGCACATTCCTGTGACCCTGAAATCCTGTCCCTATCCTCCGTACTATCATCCTCCTGTGCACTGCAACTACACCTCAGGTTCCCAACCCTCTGCTGAGCTAGTTTAAACCCACCTGAATAGCACCAGCAAATTTCCCACCCAGGATATTAGTACCCTGTTGTGGTTCTGTTCGCCGAGCTGGGAAATTGTTTTGCAGACGTTTCGTCCCCTGTCTAGGTGACATCCTCAGTGCTTGGGAGCCAACCGGAAGCGGCAGATTCAAACCACTATAAATGCCGGAGGAAAGATCACAGAAGCGCTTCACAGGAGGCTCCCAAGCACTGAGGATGTCACCTAGACAGGGGACGAAATGTCTGCAACACAAATTCCCAGCTCGGCGAACAGAACCACAACAACGAGCACCCGACCTACAAATCTTCTCACAAACTTTGAATATTAGTACCCTTCTGGTTCATGAAGACCGTCCTGTTTGTACAGGTCCCACCTTCCCCAGAATGAGTCTCAATTATCCAAGAACCTGAAACCCTCCCTCCTGCACCATCCTTGCAGCCACATATTCAGCTGATATCTCTCCCTATTCTTTGCCTCACTATCACGTGGCACGGGTAACAAACCTGAGATAACAACTCTTGTTTGTTCTAGCTTTTAGCTTCCACCCTAGCTCCCTGAAATCCTGCCTTACATCCCTATCCCTCTTTCTACCTATGTCGTTGGTACCTACATGGACAACGACTTGAGGCTGGTCACCCTCTCCCTTCAGGACCCCAAAGATACGATCTGAGACATCTCTGACCCTGGCACCTGGGAGGCAACACACCAACCGCGAGTCTCGTTCGTTCCCAACAAACCTTCTATCTGAGCCTCTAACTACTGAGTCCTCAATGACTAACACTCTTCTCCTTTCTCTCCTTCCCTTCTGTGCAACAGGGACAGGCTCTGTGCCAGACACCTAGGCCCCACTGCATACCTATGGTAAGTCATCCCCCTCAACAGTATCCAAAACGGACAGAAGACACTGATTTATATAGCAAGACGGAAATAAAAAGAAGTGCCTCCTTTCCCAGAAATCTCTGCTCTCTGATTTCAAATATAAAAGCACAAATCAGTGACTCACTGCTCCCGGCAGGCCCCTGCTCCAAGCTCCCACCCTTCGAGTTGCTGCTGCCGCTGGAAAACAGAAAATGTTAAGTCCTGATGTAATGTTGAGCTGGATTGTACACTGAAGGTAGGCTCTCCAAACTGATCTTTTTGTTCTTTGTGCAACTCCCAAAACTATTACTCAAACCTGATCTCTGGCTTGTCCTCCATCACCATTTGCCAATCTGTGGCTCTCCAGTAAGATGGCGGTGGAGTAGGGCTTCTGAGCCTGGTGTTTATTTGCTCTGTCTGCTTTTTTTTCCACTTTTTTTCCCTCTTTTTTTTTCTCTATTCTATTTTACCTACCTTTTAGTGAAGAGCCTGATCATGGTGACAGTGTCGGTGACAGTGAGTGAGCCCAGCAGCCCAGGCTCAAGTATGCCCAGCAACACAGACTTGTAGCAGTGACATTGGAAGCGGGTTTGGGTTCCTAGGACCCCCATCATTGAGGTGGTCCTAGCGCTGCCCCTTGGCTGTTGCAGCAGAGGTGTGTTTGGGTTCCTGGCAGAATCTGCTTCCAGTACAGATTCATGGCAGTGGAGGCGGGTTTGGGCTCAGTATGAGACCTGGCAGAATCACAGTGGCTGCATCGATGAGGTGTGCCCAACGTAGACTCACAGCAGTAGCAGAGTCGTGTTTGGGCCATTTCAGTACCCAGCAAGAGTGGCATCTGCATTGGTGAGGTCCAGCAGGGACTCATAGTGCTAAGGGTATCGATGGAGGTGAGATGGCGCTGAAGTGTGGCAACTTTTGTTCCAGTGGTGGCAGTGTGGCAAAGGGGACTCGTGCCTGGTCACCAGCCCATTACAGTGCATTTAACAAGAAGGACTGTAAAATTGAACACTTTCTTTATTTCTTTGATTTTCTGCCTTCATGTTCTATGGTTTTGTTTATTTTCCTGTATTTTAAGATGGCGCCGGACAGTGGTGACACTATACAACACCTTTCACTGTATTTTGTAGTAAGATACATGTGACAATTAATAAATCAAATCAAATCACCTCTTGCCCTTTCTCTTGGCTATTGAACCAGTTTTTGTATTTCCCTTTGGACTTTACTGTTCATATAAAAAAATTCAGTCTTTAAACAGTTATTTGATCCTTCTGGCCAGTGCATCACTCTGGATGGTTTATAATCCCTGGCAAGATTGCCCTTTTTTGTGCAACAGAAAATGCTTTGGTAATTAACTCTTAAATCCTATTCCTCTGATTTGAACTTGCAGAATACCTCGGTATGATATGTACAGCATCCTTCAGTATTACCATCTTCTCTCATGTTCAGTATTTGAAAATTCCTGAATGCATTCCTATTGGGAGAGCTGTGTTTTTACAATCTGATTCTCCTGTTTTATTAGAATCTTCCCATCACGTCCAATAACTTTTTGCACAGACCTCTCCATTACCTTTGCCCTTGTTATGAAGAATCTGGGTCACCAGAACAAATCTCTGCTGGATGTATTTCATCATCATATCTTAATCCTCTTGATTTCTGAAGCTTTGGCTTTGATAAGTGCTTTTCTACCAGAATGTAGCAGAAAAACATGGAGCTAGTAACCATTCCCCCTGCAGCCTGAGAATTACTGTATGGTTTGAATGGCTGTTTTGGATTACAGTCATTTACCAACTAGAATGAATGACCACTATACTCAAGTTCTCACATGACTCTACACTCCTCATTTGCAAATTTTCCTCTTGTCTGATTGAAGTTTCGTTGGCATTCCAAGGTCTATGCCAATCCATTTTTCTATAATCGTATCTGCTGTTGTCTGTTTGTGCTTGTTGTTTTTTTTTAACCATCGATATGGTTATTCAGGTCAGCATCTCCACAAAATGTTGGAGGTTTTCAATCTTCATCCCTATTCAGGTCGAGAGTCACCAATTTCTTAAATTCCTAGGTTAATGGGACACCTATGTTTGGGCACAGTGGTGTCTGCTGTTATTTCATAAATATATGACATTGGGGTTGACTTATCCACAACTCCAGCAGTCTTCAGCAGTAGCAAAATTTGTCTATATAACTTCCAGATAATATGCTTTTTTAGCCAGACACTTTATTCGTAAGATCTTCATGAACATTTCATTGAGCAATATTTGGTGTTCCACAACAGAATAGAATATGTTTCTTGACCCAGTGCAACTTTACAATATGCAACTTTACCAAATACCAATGCTTGGTCATTCTTTGTTCAACTTCATTTTTGCTTTCCTTAAAGAATTACTCAGCAGAAATATGATATCACTTGGTGCTAAATTGATGATGAAATGATACATTCCTTCTGTTCATATTGATAGGGCTACTCTTTAAATACATTAAATTTATTATCATTTCTAAACCTAAAGCAAGTGGTGCTTTCAATTTATTAGCTTTATATTTTTCTCTCTTGTTTCCAAACAACAGTTTAACAATTAATCATACAAGATTGAGATGCAGCCACTGAATGGTTCAGTTTTAAGTTTCCTCCAAATAATACAATTTTATTATTTATTAAAATCAGTAGGTTCTTCCATGTCATGAGTTTCTTCAAGTATTCCAAATTTTCAGACAATTCATTGCATAGACTCATGGTGACAATACTCACTAATAATTTTCTCTGCATTTGTAATATTCATTCACTTTTAACTTCCAGCAACATTTTGACATGATTCACAAATCTGTGACCTGTTGGTCTTATCTCACATTGTCTTTCAACCACACAGTCTTTGTACAGACATCTGACATGAGGCCATCAGTAGTCTGGGAAGTGAGACAGCATGGGGCACCCCATTCCCTCTGCAGCATTTGAATTTGTGACATGAAAGTAGCTGAATAATTATTTTCCAAAAAGTTTATTTCAGGACAGCAGTCATTTGTCCAAAACAAGAATTCTTCCATAAGATTGAACCCTTGTCAAAACCAAATATGTCTCCATGGACAGCATTTGCACACAATCTAATTCATTGGATCCCAAACAACTTGGGAATTTCTAGATACTTTTTGTCTGCTATATACCCAACAACATTCATTGGATTTATTCTTGCATGGACAGGCTCTTAAATGCATCAAAGTCAACCATACATCAAAGATTTCCAATAATGTAGATTTTCTAAATATTGCCTTCATAATTATCTATTCTGTCTGCAAGCTAATTTTGTGTTTCATGTACAGAAACACCAAGATCTCTGTAAACTGCACTGCATATTTTGGAGACTCACTCTATTTTAATAACTGTCCACCTTTCGATTCTTCTTGTCAAAGTGCATGTCCTCACATTTTCCTACTTTTTGCACTCACTAACACCATCAATATTCCCTTGGAGATTCTTTATGTCTTCATCACAACATGCCCTCCCACATATTTTTATATCATCAGATAAGTTGGATACATTACTCCCTGCCTCATCCCATTGTTGTGATTCACTAACAACATAGGTAAGGCGAGGAAGGAGGACCTGTTTGGGGAGTATCAAGCACTAGGAAGGAAATTGAAGAACAGGTCCTCGAGGGTCATAATCTCTGGAATACTGCCCAAGCCACGTCCTAATTGGAAAAGGGATAAGAAAATTAGGGAAGTAAACATGAGACTAAGAGAGGAGTGTGGGAAAGAGGGATTCCATTTCATGGGACATTGGCATCAGTTTTGGAACTGGGGGGATCTGTACCGATAGGACGGTCTCCACCTGAACCGATCTGGAACCAGTGTTCTGGCGAAAAGGATAAACAGGATGGTCACTAGGACTTTAAACTTGAATCAGGGGAAGGGGAAAGGAAAAATGACAGGGAGTATGGAGTCAAGTAGGAAGATAAGCAGCAGCTTAGCATGTGTGCAGGGTTTAAGTTCAAGGCAGACTAGGAATGAAGCAAAAAGGAAGGATAACTTAGGACATGCTACTAGAGATGATGGAAATCATGAGGATAAGGAAATTAGCATTAAGGTGCTTTACCTGAATGCTTGTAGTGTTCGTAACAAAGTTGTGAATGATTATGATGTGGTAGGCATCACAGAGACATGATTACAGGGGGTTCAGGGCTGGCAGTTAAACATCCAAGGGTTTACAACTTATCGAAAAGACAGGAAGGTGGGCAGAGGGGGCGGGGTTGCCTTGTTAAGAATGAAATTAAATCTATGACACTGAATGACATAGGGTCAGATGATGTGGAGTTTGTGTGGGTGCAGTTAAGAAACCACAAAGGCAAAAAACCCATAATGGGAGTCATGTCCAGACTTCCTAACAGTGGTCAGGACCAGGGGGACAAGATGTACTGGGAAAGAGATAGGGCATGTCAGGAAGGCAAGGTCACAGTGATCTGAGGGACTTCAATATGCAAATGGACTGGGTGAATAATGTTGCCAGTGGATCCAAAGAAACAGAATTCATGGAATGCTTACAGGATGGCTTTTTGGAACAGCTTATGATGGAGCCCACCAGGGAGCAGGCTATTCTGGACCTAGTGCTATGTAATGAGCAGACTTTATAAAAAATCTTAAAGTAAGGGAACACTTAGGAGGCAGTGATCATAATATGGTAGAGTTCAGTCTGCAGTTTGAAGAGAGAAAGCAAAATCGGATATTATGGTGTTACAGTTAAATAAAGGTAATTACAGGGGCATGAGAGAGGAACTGATGAAAATCTTCTGGAAGCAGAGCCTAGCGGGGAAGACAGTACAGCAACAATGTCAGGAGTTTCTGAGTGTAATTGCGGACACAGTACAGAGGTACATCCCAAAGGAAAGAAAGATTGCCCGGGGAGGGATTAGACAGCCATGGCTGACAAAGGAAGTCAGGAAATGTATCAAAGAAAAAGAGAGAGCCTATAAAGTGGCCAAGAGCACTGGGAAATCGGAAGATTGGGAAGGCTACAAAAGTAAACAGGGGATAACAAAGAGAGAAATAAGAAAGGAGAGGATCAAATATGAAGGTAAGCTAGCCAGTAATATTAGAGATGATAGTAAAAGTTTCTTTCAATACATAAGAGACAAATTAGAGGCATAAGTAGAAATTGAGTTGCTCCAAATTGATGCTGGAAGGCTAGTGATGGGAGATAAGGAAATAGCTGAAGAACTTTTAATAAATATTTTGTATCAGTCTTCACAGTGAGAGGCATGAGTAATATCCCAACAATTAAGGACAGTCAAGGGGCAGAGTTGAGTATGGTAGCCATTACAGAAGGGAAAATGCTGGAAAAGCTAAAAGGTCTAAAAATTGATAAATCTCCTGGCCCTGATGGGCTACATCCTAAAGTTCTGAGGGAGGTGGCTGAGGAAATAGTGGAGGCATTGAATGTGATCTTTCAAAAATCACTGGAATCAGGGAATCTCCCAGATGATTGGAAAATTGCTGTTGTAACCCCTTGTTCAAGAAAGGATCAAGACAAAAGATTGAAAATTTTAGGCCAATTAGCCTAACCTCAGTTATAGGTAAAATTTTTAAATCCATTGTTAAGGATGAAATTCTAAATTCTTGGAAGTGCATGGTTGGATTAGAAGAAGTCAGCATGGATTTAGTAAGGGTAGATCGTGCCAGACAAACCTGTTAGAATTCTTTGAAGAGATAACATGTAGGTTAGGCCAGGGGAACCCAGTGGGTGTTATCTATCTAGACTTCCAAAAGGCCTGTGATAAGGTCCCTCACAGGAGGCTGCTGAGTAAGGTGGGGGTCCATGTTGTTTGAGGTGAGCTACTGGCATGGATTGAGAATTGGCTGTCTGACAGAAGGCAAAGAGTTGGGATAAAAGGTTCTTTTTTGGAATGGCAGCCCAAGTGTGGTGTCCCGCAGGGTTCAGTGTTGGGGCTGCAGCTGTTAACTTTATATATAAATGATCTGGATGAAGGGACTGGGGGCATTCTGGTGAAGTTTGTCAATGATAAAAAGTTAGGTGGCCAGGCAGGTAGTACTGAGGAGGTGGAGAGGATGCAGAAAGATTTAGACAGTTTAGGAGAGTGGTCCAGAAAATGGCTGATGGAATTCAACATGAGCAAATGTGAGGTCTTGCACTTTGGAAAAAAGAATACAGACATGGATTATTTTCTAAACAGTGAGAACATTCATAAAGCCAAAGTACAAAGGGATCTGGGAGTGCACGTCCAGGATTCTCTAAAGGTTAACTTGCAGGATGAGTCCGTAATTAAGAAAGCAAATGTAATGTTGTCATTTATCTCAAGAGGGTTGGAATATAAAAGCACCGTTGTGTTACTGAGACTTTACAACACTCTATTTAGGCCCAATTTAGAATACTGTATCCAATTTTGGGCCCCACACCTCAGGAAGGACACACTGGTACTGGAGCGTGTCCAGTGGAGATTTACACGGATGATCCCTGGAATGGTAGGCCTAACATACAATAAACAACGATGTATCCTGGGACTTTATTACTTGGAGTTTAGAAGGTTGAGGGGAGATCTAATAGAAACCTACAGGATTATATATGGCTTAAGAAAGGGTGGACGCTGGGAATTTGTTTTCGTTAAGCAGGGAGACTAGGACCCGTGGGCACAACCTTAGAATTAGAGGGGGTCAATTTAGAACAGAAATTAGGAGATATTTCTTCAGCCAGAGAGTGGTGGGCCTGTGGAATTCCTTGCCGCAGAGTGCAGTGGAGGCTGGGACACTAAATGTCTTCAAGGCAGAGATTGATAAATTCTTGTGTCACAAGGAATTAAGGGCTACGGGGAGAATGTGGGTAAGTGGAGTTGAAATGCCATCAGCCATGATTGAATGGCGGAATGGACTTGATGGGCCGAATGACCTTACTTCCACTCCTATGTCCTGTGGTCTTATCTTCCAAGACATTAATATTGATGGTAAATAATTGAGATCTGAAGACTGATTCTTGCAACACTCTACTACCTCTGTCTTTACACCTTGAAAAGCAACCATTTCTCCTGATTCTCTGCTCATCTGTGTGTTAACTAATCTTCAAAAAATGCAAATACATAACCCACATTGTCATGAGCTCCTGTTTTGTGCAACAATATTTTATGTGGAAAATTATCAAATACCTTCTCAAATCCAAATATTCTCCTTTTATGATCAATTTTCTCCTTCAAATAACTTTTTAATCAGACAATTTTAGTTCCAAAAACAATTCTCAATCCTCTGGCCTAATGCTAGTTGTTGCTGCTTCATGTGCCTTGGTTTTTAATTGGATACTCTTTGACTGCTTTTGTTAACTGCAGAGTCACCAGAACCAAAATGTTAACTCCACTTTCTCTCTTTACAGATGCTGCTGATTTGTTGAGTTTCTCCAGCAATTTCTGCTTTTTTTTTGTTTTCAGACTTCCAGTATCCCAGCTCATGGATTGCCCCAGGATGTTTCCTTGCTCTCAAAGTTGTCACACACTCTGAGTCTACCTCAGTGCTAACAGCATCCCTGCCTTGTATAACCTTGCTTTTTTTTGCACTTTTCCTTCTCAGCCCAAGATACCAGGCTTATAATAAGGGCTTGGTGTGCCAATTAGTGCAGACAGAAAGCCAGGAAGCTAGTCACAGTTATCAACAGGCCTCAGTCAAGTTGAGGGGGATAACCTTCACTCCAAGATTCCCAGCACTGTAAGGTGAGGGCAGGCTCTGATGCCATGCCCAGCTCAGCTGGTCAGGGTCAGTATTTCCTCTACATAAGGAATGAGAAGCAGAGGTTGAGCAGCACCCTACCCCCCAACCCCATTCATTCTGACTATTGTTACATTCACATGAACTGTACTCCTCTTAGAATGAGCAAGAGGCAGGGATTATGGGAAATGTAAGTAGGTGACACAGCTGTTGCTGTTGGTTGAGGTGGCGAGATGTCCTGAGTGAGTGAGTGGGGAGTGCAGAGGGCATACAGGGTTAGTGGAGTAAGGATTGGGGAGGCCAGAGTGATTGAGGGAGGATGTTGCTGGTGCAAGTCAGTGTGGTAGAGCATGAACTTTTGAGGTGGGTCCAGTTGCAGAGATAGAATGAGTATGAGATAGCAGAGGAAAGATGGTGGACATTTCCCTGGTGGAGGGGAGAAGGTCATTAGGTACAGGGCATTCCTCCAGATGCTTTAACCCAGAGGCATGGACTGGTGGTGTAACCTCCAATGCTAGCTTCATTTTTAACTACTGTAGTCATTTCCCCAAATAACTAATAAAGAGATTTATCAAGGGATAATTCCTGTTGTAAAATCTTCAGCAGATAAAGGCTAAACACAGAGAACATCTTTTGCAGAAAATGTTGACCTGTGTACGGATGCATCAAGACTGTGCTGAAAAAGGCACTGTATAAACTGTCCTTTGTTATCAAGTTAGGATTTGATGTTCCAGATGTTCCATTCCCAAACGTTTACATTTATGCCAATAAACTCATTTTCTCTGAAATAGTAACATTCTGTTGCAAAAATGTTCCACTGTACCTTTGAACTCCATAACATCTCTCTTCGCGAATTTGTTTTATTTGTCTCTCCATATTGGCATGCGGTTGTTCATAATATTTAGCTGTGTGTCCTTGTGGTACCATGGTGTATTAACTTCCCACTGTGATTTTGTAAATTTATTTTGTCTTTGTACCATCAACTTTCCAACTACTGAAACTCTCTGCATTTTGTTCTACAATCCTCTAGTTCAACATCAATTTTGAGAAACTTATTCAAAAGTGTCAGTCTCTAATCATGTTTATTTTTTATAGCTATTGGACAATTTTCCCTCGCTGATATTTATTTCATCATCCATTCTCTCCAGTGCTCTTTAGGAAGTGACTCATGCTTGGTTCACGTAACTTAATTTTTTTTTAAGGAAGGTTCTGCAATACAATGATTTGCACAGTAGCAAAACTGCTGAGGTGCCACGTGTGACACATGTGAAGTAAGTGTTTTTGGATGATGTTGTTCCAGGAAACATGCCTCCCCAAAAAACCACTCTCTGCCACTTTTAAAGATAAATGTCCCAATTGGAAAATTAACTTCTTTTACTTAAATCACCAGCCAACATTTTCTTTGAAGCCCTTTTTATGAGAACATGCTGCTAAATTTCTACCATCTGCAATTGAATCTATTTTGGCATTACCCAGACTAAGGTGATTTCCTCTGGGAGTGTATTATTGAGCTGGAGGTGGCCAAAGGAATTGCTTTGGCTGCCTGATAAGGTCACTGGGAGATTTGATCAATTATTGTGATCTGGCTGAATTGAACTTCTTGTAGCATGTCAATGATTGGTAGTTTGGGAATTCTAGTGAGAGACTACCCCCCCTCCCACTTAATGGAAAGTTGTACATTTTAAAGGTTGGAGTGAATGATCATGGGCAGGGTGGTGTTGACCACAACTTTCCTCTCTGTCCAATTATTTGATGTTGCCATGGAGCATGTGAAGAAAGGAAGTTCTTTTCCACTCCAAGCATTTTGCTGTCAAAGCAATCAGCAGAAAAAGAAGTTGGATTGCTAAGCAGATTAAAGTCATTTGGATCATTCCAAGGAAAATGACTTCAGTCCACGGGTGAACTACCTCACTGTACAAATCAGGCAACCAACCTCAACCCCCAGCACAGGTCTGCCACATTGAGGGAAATGCCAACTGACTGACATTGAGGACCTGGTATGGACCCAGTGAATATTCTGCAGGGATTTTCCCCTTGATCTTTAGTGCCCTGAATATTCACTTTGCTTTTACTTTTCTGACCAAGGTTTAAGAGCCAACTGCTTGATGAATGCACACTGTAGTGTTGCTGTAACTTCAGAACAATCAACCCCATTTATGGCCCTGGAAGCATCAGGAAGCTGTCCACCTTCTTTGATTGAACACTGGGCCTTCAGGTACCGTTCAGAAACCTGTATGTGCCAAAGTAGCAAAGGTGATCCCACTGATGCCAACTGTGGGGGATGGGACTCAACACCTCACCACAACCCCACCCCCACCCCTGGGAGGATGTGGCCAATGATGAATCAGCTGAGAAAGTATGGCGAGAGCTGAAAAATTAGATTCTAAGGATTGAATGGCATGGTGAGAATCTCACTAGTGAGCAGCGAGAGATTTATTTGCATGCATCAATATCATTATCATTTAATCACATCTCATGTATATGCCAGTTGCTATTTTCCCGGACAATGAAGAGAAACGAGATGATGCCAATTCCTCCGATGAAAGTCTGAGTAGCTCCCTGGCTGCTACAGTTTGTCGAGTTCTTCACCTCAGCCAGTATTCTGCAGCAGCCCAGGGCATGTGCCACAGGCAGCCTGCATATACAGAGACGGGCATTGTCAGAACACCAGCTTCACCACATTTTCAAGGCACGCTTGTGACTCATTTATAATACAATTCTCCAATGCTGCACTCTAGGGCTCACTGACATCTCACATTGTAATGCTGTTGCCAGGTCACTTTGTGCAAAGGGACAGACATCGGAACAGGGAGTATCTCACATCTGATAGCTTGTTTTCTGAGTACTCACTCAATTTACACCTGGTTGGATACTCACAGCATCTCTGCCTTGCTCTGTCTGGCCTTAGAGCACAGACAGATGGTCAGGTGACCTGACATTTCGAGCAGCAATGTCCATTCAGGAGATCTATTGTCAGTCACAGGGTGGGCCTTTGTCAGTCAGAAAAAGTGTCCACAAGAGTGAGTAGGAAGGAAGAGGGCAGGACATCTAGGGGATAGGCTGAGTAAGAGCCATTGAGGTAAGATGCAACATGCAATATTGAGCTTAGTGGGCCATGAGGCTTGGTGGGGGGTAGGTGCAGTGGCAAAGAAAAAGTGACTGTGAAGGAGCAGAAAGAAGATGGTGATTGTGGAAGATTATCGAATGCAGAAGGTCATTAACCTTCTTGTGACATTGCTGTGTATTCTGCATGATAGCAAACACTGCACTGACAAGCTGACTACTTTGGAATGAACTAGGAATTTGGTGCTACCTTTCATGGTATTTGAAATGCTTCTGCATCCCTTTACAGATTATCATCTCTATTCTTATAACTTCCATGTTGTTAAGAATTATGTTGTTTTGGTTATGTTAGGTTAAGTATGTGTAGATGTTAGTTTTCAGATGTGAGTAAATCTATACTTTTTATTCTATTTCCTTGATTCACCAATGGGATGAGGCCATCACTGGTTAGGCCAACATATTGTGCCCATCCCTAGTTGTATTTGAGGTGGTGGTGGTGAGCTGCCCTCTTGGACCTCAGCAGTACATTGGCTGTAGGTAGACTCAAAATGCCATTAGGGAGGGAGTTCCAGGATTTTGACCCAGTGATACTTAAGAAATGGCCATATATTTTCAAGTCAGGATGGCGAGTGTCTTGGAGGGGAACTTGCAGGGAGTGGTGTTCCCATGTAAGTGCTGCCCTTGTCCTCCTAGATGGAAGTGGTCGTGGGTTTGGAAGGTGCTGTCTGAGAATCTTTGGTGAATTTATGCAGTGCATCTTATAGATAGTACACATGGTGTCAAGCTTCTTGAGTGTTGTTGGAGCTGCACCCATCCAGTCAAGTGGGGAGTATTCCATCACACTCCTGTCTTGTGCCTTGGAGATGGTGGACAGGCTTTGAAGGGTTCAGGATGTAAATTAACCTTTGCAGGATTGTTAACTGCTGACTTGTTCTGATAGCCACAGCTTTTATATGCCAGTCCAGTTCAGCTTTTGGTCATGGTAATTTCTAAGATGCTGACTGTGAGGGATTCAACTACGTTAATGTCATTGAATGTGAAAAGGCAATGATCAGATTCACTCTTGCCAGAGGTAGTTACTATCTGTCACTTGTGTTCTGTGAATGCTACTTGTCACTTGTCAGTGCCTGGATATTCTCCAGTTCTTGTAACATTCGGACACCGACTGCTTTACTAACTGAGGAGACATGAATGGTGTTGAATATTGTACAATCATATGAACATCTCTATTTTTCACCCCGAGGTGCAGGAAAGGACATTGATGAAGCAACTAAAGATGGCTGGACTGAGAACACAACCCTGAGGAACTCCTGCAGAAGTGTTCTGGAGCTGAGATGACTGATCTCCAACAACCACAACCAATTTCCTTGATGCTAAGTATGACTCTAACCAGTCAAGGGCTTTCCCCTCATTCGAGTTGAGTCAAATTTTGATAGAGCTCCTTGATGCCTCACTCAGTTAAATGTGTCCTTGATGTCAAGGGAAGTCTCTTTCAGCTTTCCTCTTGAGTTTGGTTCTTTGGCCCATGTTTGAACCAAGGCTGTAATGAGATCAAGAACTAAGTGATGATTTGGTGATGCTGGTGTGTCACAACCACCTGATGAAGGAGCAGCTCTCTGAAAGCTAGTGCTTCTCATTAAACCTGAAGAACTAAGTGTGCACCCAACACATGGGCAAAAATTCAGGCTCATAAAGTCATCACATCAGTGGGCTTCAAGCCTCTCTTAAGTGTGATTTTCTTTCTATTCTTTCACAGGATGAAGGCATCACTGGCTTAGCAGCATTTATTACCACCCCCAATTGCCCAGAGGGCAGTTCAGAGTCAAACACATTGCTGTGGGTCTGGAGTCACAAATAGGCCAGACCAGGTTAGGAACACAGTTTCCTTCCCTAAAGTTAAAAATCACACAACACCAGGTTATAGTCCAACAGGTTTAATTGGAAGCACACTAGCTTTCGGAGTGACGCTCCTTCATCAGGGGGTTGTGGAGGGTTCGATCGTAACACAGAATTTATAGCAAAAATTTGCAGTGTGATGTAAGTGAAATTATACATTGAAAAATTGATTGTCTGTTAAGCCTTTCATCTGTTAGAATACAGTGATAGTTTCACTTCTTTCATGTGTAAATCACAAAACCCTTTTTTTTTAAATTTTTTTACACATGAAAGAAGTGAAACTATCACTGTATTCTAACAGATGAAAGGCTTAACAGACAATCAATTCTTCAATGTATAATTACAGTTACATCACACTGCAAATTTTTACTATAAATTCTGTGTTACGAT
>NC_057719.1:95315049-95319244 GCF_004010195.1 Chiloscyllium plagiosum
GGAGATGCCGGTGTTGGACTGGGGTGTACAAAGTTAAAAATCACACAACACCAGGTTATAGTCCAACAGGTTTAATTGGAAGCACACTAGCTTTCGGAGCAACGCTCCTTCATCAGGTGATTGTCCTGAGTCAGGTCTCCACAATCACCTGATGGAGCGTCACTCCGAAAGCTAGTGTGCTTCCAATTAAACCTGTTGGACTATAACCTGGTGTTGTGTGATTTTTAACTTTGTACACCCCAGTCCCACACTGGCATCTCCAAATCCTTCCCTAAAAGACATTAGTGAATCAGATGGATTTTTCCTGACAGCCAACAATGGATTTATGGCCATCATTAGACTCTTTATTCCAGATTTTTAAAAATTAACTTCAAATTCCACCATCTGCCATGGCAGTGTTTGAATCCAACTCCCCAGAATATTACATGGATCTCCATATTAATAGTCTATGATAATACCACTAGACTATCACCTTCCCTGTCAACCTGCTACCATGTGCATACCAGCCCCGGGTAGTTCAACAGCAAAAGTTCTTGAAATTTCAACTCTCTACATCGTTGACAGGTTGTCAGGTCAGAAAGGAAAGACCTTGGGGTCTGGTGAATGGGGGTACCTTAAGGAAAAGGGACTGGGCTGTAGGAGTGCCGTCTATGAGCCAGCAACAGTTTTCAGGACTGCAATAGAGTAAAAATCATAGAATTTTACAGTACAGAAGGAGTCCATTCAACCTATCATGTCTGTACTGAAATAGTCCTGAAGGAGCTACCAATTATTTCCATTCTTCAACTCTCTAAATTCATTCCCTTCAAATATATATCAAGCCCATTTTGAAACCTCCCATGGAATTCACTACCTCCCCCACTCTCCCAGGCAGCACATTCCAAATCCTAACAACCCTTCGAGTAAAGAAGTTTCTCCTTCTCTTACTCCTAGCTCTCTTGCTGGCAATCTTGAAATTATGACACCGAGTTACTGACATACCAACTAGTGAAAACAGAACATCCTTCTTTACCTTGTCAAAATTGTTCAGAATTTTGAACACCTCAATAAGGTCAATTTTTAATCTCAACTCCAAAGAGAATAAGCCCAATTTCTCTATTCTTTTTCTTTTGTCTAAAATCTCACATTTCTGTTATCATTCTCATCAATCTCATTTGAACGTTGTCCAGGGTATTAACATCCTTCTCTACATAAGATGCTCAGAACTGAACATAACACTCCAAATGTGGTCTCACCAATGATTTGCAGAGGTGTAGCATCACTTTGGTGCTGTTATACTCTATGCTTCTACTTGTAAATGCAAGGATCCTTTAAGCCTTCTTAATAACTGTTTCAACTTGCCTGACCACCAGGCAAGCACAAATACATCAGCCATTTCCACATTCAGCTATCTCTAAACTGTCTTTGGCTTGCTAAGAAGGTACATTGTAGGCCACAAGTAGACATGGTATTCCTGCCTTTGCCTGGACCAGCCTTAGCCATGTTTCAGAAAAAATAATTTTGCATTGAGGTCCTCAAGCAAATATAAGATTCTTTATTTGCAAGGAAAAAGGAATGATCAGTTGTTTGAGCACAATCTGGAAAATCTGTCTTATTACCTTCATCAAATGGTCAGACAGCATTCCACAAGCTCATGATGAATATGCACCTTCTACCAGATATCTTGCAGGTCTTAGCACCTGAAACCCTAACACCACATCATTACATTTCTAGGCCAGCATCTTCAATATTCTTTCAGTTCTGCTGCATTAAATTAGAAGGCTATGGGTTTGGATTTAAAAAGAGAATTGCGGATGAAAGCCTATGATTTAATGAAAAGTGAATGGGAAAAAAAAGAATTTTCAGTTTTGTCCAGATTAAAGATTGACAAATTACAAGCGTAGAAACACTGTGAACAAAGGTGCTCTACACCATAATGCTTCTGAATGGTCAGCATCTTTCAATTATTTTAAAACACTCCTTTACTCTTTGCTTTGAAACACAGCACTCCTTTAAATCGAAAGTCTGTAAAACATGAAACTGTATTTCAAAGCAAGCTTAGTTATAAAAAGGTAGTAACAGCAAACTGTAACAGTGAACTTGTTTAAACTTTTCCGACAAATCCTTTGATTTAAATAAAACAATAACAATATTTTGAAACTCAAAATCAAACTCAAGTCAGTAAATCCTATGATATGCTCTCAATTTATATGAATTTGATGAAAACGATTTCTCATGAATGTAAATTTCATATAAAGAGCATGGTACATCTCAGGATTGGTGATCTATACTGACAATGAGGTGGAAATTTTGTCAGACATGCTGTCTGTTCACAAAAAAAAAGTCCTGATATGTATAGAGTGCTAATTTGCAAAGTCTTCCTCTTTGGTGTACTCATTCAGCACTTTAACAGTGGGCTAAACTGTGGGATATGATGCATTATGGCTTAGTCAGAATCGAAAAATGATGTGCAATGAAAATATAAGGGCAATACATTCCAACATTTGATTCTCATCAGTACCTCAGAGCCCGCTACAATTAACAACAGAAATATTCTGTCAGATTATGCTGAGAAGGAATGTTTGGTTTGGTGCTTTAGCATTTCCTGCTTTTCTTAAAACACAATAAAAGATTCACTGTCAGTTGTTGTCAGTAAGATTTGTCTTATGAGTAGTCTTACTTTACACTATACAGGATCAGTTTGGGAGGTGCCATCAGGAGCACCTTGGGTTTTTGGGAAATGCAACAACCTGATAATATCGGAGGTCTTTTCCAGCTGTTCATTTGTTGTGATGCCAAATGTGAAAATTTGTTCACTTTCCTGCAGCAGAAATCAGTGACCTAATAAATGCAAGCGTGCATTGCTACCTAACTAGAGTGTATAGATCCAAATGACTTCTTAAAATAACCCCATATCTTAGACTTTGAGGACATTAGAGCATTCGTAGCTACTGAATCAGGGTTAAGAGCATTTGAGTCCAGATGTCAGTGCTTCTCTATTGACTGCTAAGAAAGCACACTTCAGTCGGACAAACTGGTCCTTAAAAGATGTATTTCCGTGGAGGTGGAATATTTGCTGGGTTATATCGTTCTTAAAAGATGCCTCATTCTCCTCAGCTCCATCCTGTGGTGATCATGCTACATAATAATGGTTTATATTAAGAACATAGCCACGCTGGGAAAGTCTTGATTGAGGATGGGCTCTGGAATAATGTTGTGTGCCTGCTAGCACTGTGGGTACTTCCAAGTGCTCATTTGTCATCAGGTGTCCAAAAGCTCTCTATGTTGAGATATTTTCCAGCTGTTGTGATCAATTTAGAGTCTTCAAACTCAACACTTTAGTGGAATAATTTCATAAATATGAATTGTTAAGTCATTTAATTTGGCAGACAGTAAATCCAGAGTTACAATTGTAATAAATTCTCACCTTGAATCAACAAATTAACTACTTAAAAATAAAATACATGTGATAAGATACAGCACACACAAATATTGTGTATAATTTTAGTTGGACATCTTTCTGATTCCTGGGTATCCACAGATAGAACATAGAACATTACAGCGCAGTACAGGCCCTCAGTACCAATCTGAAGCCCATCTAACCGACACTATTCCATGTACGTCCATATGCTTGTCCAATGGCGACTTAGATGTACTTAAAGATGGATGTGTTTTCCCTTGATTTCCCTCAGAGATTCCTGGTGAGACCTACTTGACTGATTGACTGGAAGGGGATCCTGCATTTTTGGAGCCTACGTGAGACAATCCTTAACATTCCAGTTTCAAAGAGATAATGATTCCATGGTGTTTCGCAAACTAGCTCGTCTAACTTCAACACATATTTTTAATGCTGGCCCAGTAACAAATACATCTTTTGTCTAAGTAGCTTTCAACTATGGCTTGTTTAAAACTGTAAAGTTGATTCATTTCAAAATATGGTGTTTTACACATAGAGCATTCTCTAAGCATTTCTGGAGATCCCAAAAAATCAGAAATCACAAAGTGTGAGGCAGTAAAGTCTGTGAGTGATTGATCATGCTGGTAATGTCATTACCTTTCTCCAATTGATGTGGTCACTTTAAATCAATAAAATCTTTCCACCTTCCAATTCTTCAACACGGCAGGTTGTGTTACCAACTTTGAACTGCCCAGTAAGTACTGCAGTTGCTGATGGGACAATGCACCAAAGCTGGCTTGTTCCAACTACATGTCGTGT
>NC_057719.1:95319744-95320614 GCF_004010195.1 Chiloscyllium plagiosum
CAGACGTAGTTTTGTGCTTTTGAATATGTTACCATTTTTGTAAGGTATGTTATTATTTCCTATCTTAGTACAATACATTTTATTCATATAAACCTATTTTATGTTTCCTTTAAAATTGCAAAGTGCTTTTTGTCTTATCTTAAATTGGCAGTAAGATTGGCTGCGTATGTATGTGTTAACATTGAATCCCAAAATCTGGTTGGTCTGTTATCTCATATGAAAATTCTGGTTTGGCAACAACTCATTCAATAACACAAGGCCCTGCCATAATGACAAGACATGTAGCAGGTCAGGAGGTGTCCACACCTTCAGTGGGCTTTACCATAGCTCTGTAACTCCCTGTAATTCCAGGATCCCAGAACAATCAGACTGGGCAGGCAGCATGATTCTGAATATTTGTCTGATGCTTCTTCAGCCCATAGGTGCAGAAAGAACTTCCAGAACACATACACACACACACACAAACACACACACAAACACACACACACAACCACACACATTAACAAAGGTGGAAGGAGTGCAGAGTGTCAAGCTCCTGGGAGTGGTTATTCCCAATAAGCTTTCTTGGACTCTTCATGTGGACACACTGGTTACAAAGGCCCAACAATGTCTCTTCTTCCTCAGGCAGCTGAGGAAATTTGGGCATGATGGTGAATACCCTTACCAACTTTTATAGGTGTGCCATTGAGAGCATTCTGTCTGGATGTATCACTACCTGGTATGGCAACTGTATCATTCAAGATCAGAGATGGTTATAGAGAGTGGTGAACTCGGCCTGGACAATCACAAAGGCCAACCTCCCATCTATAGAATCCATCTAGCAGGCCCGCTGTCAAGGAAAGGCCTCCAGCATTCTCAAAGATCTATCCC
>NC_057719.1:95320909-95360609 GCF_004010195.1 Chiloscyllium plagiosum
TTTCCTCATTCCTGAAGAAGGGCTTATGCCCGAAACGTCGATTCTCCTGTTCCTTGGATGCTGCCTGACCTGCTGCGCTTTTCCAGCAACACATTTTCAGCTCTAGAATGCTGACCCTTTGCTGGTAAATCCTGTTTCTAATAGTGTCTCAGTGACAGTGCCTTCTTCATGTGGAATGGAATATGGCTGAGAAAATGGAAGTTGATTCTTCTGCTGGCATTCAGCATGCTTCAGCTGGGTCTGTTGGTGATGGTGTTGCTGATTCTCTTGTACTTCCTCTGAGGTGAAAGGTAGACCTACATAAGCTGTGGCCTTGCTATCATGAAGACTGGCAGCAAAGAAGTACCATTGAATGAGGGTGTGGCACCAGGCAGCTAAAGTGATTCACAAGGGGTTGGCAAGTATCTGTCAAGGATTGGAAGGACTTGCTCTGACTTCTCACCTCATCATGGCTGCAGCTTTTCCAGTTCACTGATCAAAGACCTCCCAGCCTCCTAGTTTCTCAGTGGGAGTACTCACCTCTGTGCATTCGCTTTGGTCACAGTGGAGCAAATCAGCAAGAAATAGGTCCATTGGCTGTTCAAATCAGATTTCTTTGCCTTCTCTTTAGGAAATATAGATACATCCACAGTGCTATTAGGAAGGGAGTTTGATAGTAAAGGAATAGAAATGTATTTCCAAGTCAGGATGGTGAGTGGCTTGCAGGGGAACCTGTGTGTGATGTTCCCATGTACCGGTCCCCTTTAACCTTCTTCGTGGATGTGGTTGTCAGTTTGGAAGGTGCTCTGAGGAGCCTTTGATGAATTTCTCTTGTGTATTTATAGATGGAACACACTGCTGCTACTGTCACAAATGTTTGAGGATGCGGAGCCAATCAAGAGGGCTGCTTTTTTTAGATTAGATTAGATTCCCCACAGTATGGAAACAGACCCTTCAGTCCAACAAGTCCACACTAACCCTCCGAAGAGTAGCCCACCCAGACCCAGTCCCCTACCTTATATTTGCCCATGACTAATGCACATAACACTCTAGGAAATTCAAAGTTTGTGAGAAGATTTGTAGTGCGTTGTTGTGGTTCTGTTCGCCGAGCTGGGAATTTGTGTTGCAGACGTTTCGTCCCCTGTCTAGGTGACATCCTCAGTGCTTGGGAGCCTCCTGTGAAGCGCTTCTGTGATCTTTCCTCCGGCATTTGTAGTGGTTTGAATCTGCCGCTTCCGGTTGTCAGTTCCAGCTGTCCGCTGCAGTGGCCGGTATATTGGGTCCAGGTCGATGTGCTTATTGATTGAATCTGTGGATGAGTGCCATGCCTCTAGGAATTCCCTGGCTGTTCTCTGTGAAATTCTGGAAAATTTAGAATGGTCAATTCACCTGACCTGCGCATCCTTGGATTGTGGGAGGAAACCAGCGCACCCGGAGGAAACCCATGTAGACACAGGGAGAATGTGCAAACTCCACACTGAGGTGGGAATCGAACCCAGGACCCTGGCGCTGTGAGGCAGCAGTGCTAACCACTGAGCCACCGTGCCACCATAGTGTCAATTTTTTTCCAATATTGTTGAAGTTGCACTCATGCAGGAAAATGGGAAGTATTCCATCACTCTCCTGACTTCTGCCTTGGGCAAGATCTGGGGAGTCAGAAAATGAGTTACTCACTGCAAGATTCCAAGCTTCTGATCTACTCTTGTATCACAGCATTTGTATGTATACATCCAGTTCAATTTCTAGTCAATGGTACTCCCAAGATAGAGAACGCTTCAGCAATGGCAATGCCAATGGCATTCTCTCTTGTTGGAGGTGATCATTGCCTAGGACCTGTGTGGTGCAGAAGTTACTTGCCAATTGTTAACTTAAGCATGGATATTATCTCGGACTTAGGCAGCACGGTGGCTCACTGGTTAGCACAGCTGCCTCATAGTGCCCGCGACTTGGGTTTGATTCCACCTTCAGGTGACTGTCTCGATGGATTTTGCACATTCTCCCCGTGGGTTTCCTCCGGGTGCTCCGGTTTCCTCCCACAGTCCAAAGATGTGCAGGTTAGGTGGATTGGCCACAGAATTTGTGGAATATCTGGAAAGGTGGTGAACTGAGAACAATCTAGCTATCAATGCTGGCAAAACCAAGGAATTTATTATTGACTTTTGGCAGGATGTTACTCATGCCCCCCCCACCACCCACCACACACACACACACACACACGCACACACACATACACACACACACACACACAAACACACACACAAACACACACACACAACCACACACATTAACAAAGGTGGAAGGAGTGCAGAGTGTCAAGCTCCTGGGAGTGGTTATTCCCAATAAGCTTTCTTGGACTCTTCATGTGGACACACTGGTTACAAAGGCCCAACAACGTCTCTTCTTCCTCAGGCAGCTGAGGAAATTTGGGCATGATGGTGAATACCCTTACCAACTTTTATAGGTGTGCCATTGAGAGCATTCTGTCTGGATGTATCACTACCTGGTATGGCAACTGTATCATTCAAGATCAGAGATGGTTATAGAGAGTGGTGAACTCGGCCTGGACAATCACAAAGGCCAACCTCCCATCTATAGAATCCATCTAGCAGGCCCGCTGTCAAGGATATTATTTACTTATCTATGCTACTTAACTCTGTGATCTGCCTGTATTGCTCACAAGACAAAGCTTTTCACTGTGCCTCGGCACACGTAACAATAAATTCAATTCAATTCAATTTACCAAACTCTGAGAAAAAGAACCAGAAATGATATCACCCACCTTAACAGACAAAGACTCATAAATAGAAAGTGGGACAGAACACCAGCACTTCATCGGAGGCTCACTGAGGATGTTACCGAGCATGGTGACAAAACGTCTGAGAACAAACCCACCAGCCCAGGGAGCAAACATACAACCTGAACCTCAACCTGAGCTACAAATCTTCTCAAAAATTGCAATTCTTTTGATAAGTGAAAGATGAAAATGTTTAACAAAATGTGTATTTTTCAACAATATACTCAATTGACTTAAACTGCTAAATGTGCTGCGGTAAGAGCACTCTAAATATTCTAATGCTGCCTGGACACATGAGGAATAGGAGCTCAGATTTCCCTGCCTAATTTTTCTTCTCATTCATTCATGGGATGACAGTGTCACTGGCTACACCATATATTTCAATTTCTTGCCCATCCTTAACTTCCCAGGGAGCAGTTAAGATCAACCACATTGCTGTGGGTCTGGAGTCTCATGAAGGCCGGATCACTGTAAGCATGGCACTTTCCATCCCTAAATGGCATTAATGAACCAAATGGGTTTTTCCAACAATTGATAATGGTTTCATTGTAAGATTCTTTATTTCAGATTTCCTTTTTTTTAGGTTCAAATTCCTCCTTTTGCCATGGCGGAATTTGAACTCAAGTCCCCAGGAATTATTTGAGTCTCTGAATTAATAGCTCAGTGATAACATGACTTATGCCAAAACCTCCCCAATTTCCTAGCCTCACTGATGGTGTTAGCTAACATGGTGATAGAACATCTGAGAACAAACCAACCAACCCAGGGAGCAAACATACAACCTGAACCTCAACCTGAGCTACAAATCTTCTCCAAAATCACAATTGTCTTGATGAGTGAAAGATGAAAATGTTTAACAAAATGTGTCTTTTTCAGCAATATACCCAATTGACTTAAACTATTAAATGTGCTGAAATGAGTGTGGAGACATCAGCTGAACACTACACTAGGCTTGGCTCTGATCTTCGTCTCATATCCCACAATTGAACAATTTGCCAGCACCAACTCTCAAAGTTCACAAAAAAAGTCATTCTTTGAGTGCAATGCACTCCAAACAGGATAACCCCAAACAAATATAAAACTGCCACAGCATGAGACAGGTTATTTGAAGGAAAAGTGAGAAAAGTTATTCTTTATAAATATAAAACTAGAATTTTAATCCCAAATCATCTATCAATATGTTAACACATATTTGTCAAATATTATATTGGTTGACTGTGGATATATTTTAGTTGACTTCTTTATAAAGATATGTTAGTTTCTACAATTAATTGATCTAATTCATCAAAGATTTCATTTCTTTTATGCATTTACCAGTCCAAGCAATGCTAATTTGATTCTTGGTTTTAAGTGTATCTTGCACTAGTTCTATATGTATTTTGATCCTTTTTTATTACTCTGCGCACTGTTTTTTTCTACTTAAACTAGTGGAAAAATTAATCCATAAAAAAAGTGCTTGATGAGTGAAAGATGAAAATGTTTAATAAAATGTGTCTTTTTCAGCAATATACCCAATTGACTTAAACTACTAAATGTGCTGAAACTATAGATCAGTGCACCTAGCATCTGTGATGGGTAAGTTACATGAGAAAGTTCTGAGATAAGATATACATGCATTTGGGAAGACAGAGTTTGATTAGGAATAGACAGCATAACTTTGTGCATGGGAGATCATGTCTCACAAATTTGTTAGAGTTCTTTGATGAAGTGACCAGGAAGGTTAATGATGGCAGGGCAGTAGACATAGTCTGTATGGATTTCAGGAAGGCCTTTGACAAGGTTCACATGGTAGGCTGCTCTGGAAGTTTAAATCCCATTGGATTCCAGGGGGAGCTGGCAAATTGGATGCACAATTGGCTTGATGGTAGAAAGCAGAGGGTAATAGTGGAAGGATGATTGTTGGACTGGAGGCGTGTGACTAATGGAGTGCCTCAGGGGTCGGTGCTGGGTCCATTACTGTTTGTTATCAATGATTTGGATGAGAATGTACAAGGCATGATTAGTAAGTTGGAAATGTGTTGCTGGAAAGTGAAGAAGGCTTTTGGCACACTGGCCTTCATCAGTCAGGGCATTGAGTATAGATGTTGGGAAGTCATGTTGCAGTTGTACAGGACATTGGTGAGGCCACACTTGGAGCATTGTGTTCAGTTTTGGTCACCTTACTATAGGAAACTGGAAAGAGTGCAGATGAAATTTACAAGGATGTTGCCAGGACTCAACAGTCTGAGTTATAAGGAGATACTGGACAAGCTAGGACTTTTTCTTTAGAGTGTAGGAGACTGAGGGGGGATCTTAAAGAAGTGACTAAGATCGTGAGAGGCATGGATAGGGTGAATGCACTCAGTCTTTTTCCCAAAGTTGGAGAATTGAGGACTAGAGGGGCATCAGTTTAAGGTTAGAGGGGAAAGAATAAAAGGGAACCTGAGGGGCAACTTTTTTACACAGAGGATGACATGCATATAGAATGAGCTGCCAGTGGAAATGGTTGAAGTGGGTACATTAACAATGTTTAAAAGGCATATGGACAAATACATGGATAGGAAGGTTTAGAAGAATATGGGCCGTGCAGGGAAATGGGGTTAGTGTGGATGGATATTTTGGTTGGCATGGACCAGTTTGGGCTGAAGAGTCTGTCTCTGTGCTGTAGGACTCTATGACTCTATGACCCCTAGAACTCTATCTAAAATCTGTACTATTCTGCCATTGAAAACAGTTTTGGCTTTTTCACTTTATCAAATGCATTTATGATTTTGAACATTAATATCGAATGTTCTTTTTTCAAAGAAGGACAATTACAGATTCTTCAATCTCACTGTGTAATTAGAGTCCTTTGTGTGTGGTAGCATCATTGTAAAACTCTTCTGCATGATCCCTAAGACTTTGACATCCTTCCTAAAGTGCAATGTCCAGAATTGAACATTTGCATTTTTGTTCCCTCTTTCCTTTTATTTCTTGTTTGGGATGTGGGGCTCACTGTCAAGTCCCGCATTTATTGCCAATCCCTCAGTGACCTTGAACTGATTAAAATGGCCTCTACAGCCAGAGGGCAGTAAAGAGGCAATCACATTGTTGTGTGGCTGAAGCGATTTGTGGGCCAGACCAAATCAGGACAGTACATTTCCTTTGAAAAGGACGTTAGTGAACCAGATGGGTTTTACAACAATCGACACAGGGTTGCCATTAGATGAATTTCTAATTTGAGAACTTTAAAAACAAAATCAAAATCATGTCCTTAGAACATCTGCCTGGGACTATGGTTTATTAATTCAATGACAATGCCACTACTGACATCCACCTATACTTTTATAAAGATTTGAGACTTCCTCAGAAAGCTTAAAAGAATTCAGCATGTTCACAATAACGGTTGCCGATTTTTATAGATGCACCATAGAAAGCATCCAATTGGATGCATCACAGTTTGGTCTGGCAACTGCACTAGCCAAGGCCATAAGGAATTACAGGGAGAGTTCTGAACGCAGCCCAGCCCATTATGAAAACCAGCCTTCCTTCCATTGACTCAGTCTAGACGTCCTGCTGCCTTGAGAAAGCACCTGACAGAATCAAAGTCCCCTCCCATCCCAGTTATATTCTCTTCCATCCTCTTCCATTCAGCAGCTAATACAAAAGTTTGAAAACACGCACCAACAGATTTAAGAATAACTTCTTCAGAATTATGAATGGACCTCTCATATATATTAGAGTTAAGCTTTTTCAGCACCTTCTCTGTAGCTGTAACACTATATTCTGCATTCTGTTCCATTACCCTGATGTACTTATGTAAGGTATGATTGTCTGGTTATCATGTAAAACAATACTTTTCATTGTATCTTGGTACATGTGACAAATCAACTAAACTTTCTTCTTTCATTGCTCTATTCCACTATTAATAAAGCCAAAGGACCCCATCTAGTTATTTTTAAAAATCTCTTGATTTGCCCTTCAAAGGTTTGTTGCTCATTGAAACTATCATTTCTCCTCGTTCTTCAGATCAAAATGCATTAACCAATATTTCCTCTACTCTAATGTGGCGGCCTTTTTATTCAATCTGTGTTCTCTTAAAGTCTGTTACAATTTTCCACATTGCTTAAAATGACTTTTATATTGCCTGAAAATTTGAACTTATGTCCTTTCTAGCCAAACCTCAGTCATTAATATAAAGGCCATGTCCTAATGAATCTTTATACTGACCAATTTAGTTCATGTTCTTTAGGAAAGGTCATCTCAGGTTTGGAATAATGTTTCTTCCTTCTTTCAAAATTATGATAGTATATTTTGTTATGAATTTAATTTAAAAATGCATTTGATAAATTTTAAAACATTGAATGTCACGAGCAAGAAATACGCATCTCTGTTCACTGAAAAAAAATAATGTGAATGCAGATTTATTTTACCTAATGCATATGTTCAAAATTAATATAAACGCTTATATGATTGTGGTTTGCTGCACATATCCTGACATGAAAACAAAAGTACTTTAACAAATAACATGAAGCCAAAACAAATTTTTGTGGATACAAAACTACAGGACAAAATAGCCAGAAAGTTGATGGTCAAATTGAGTTTGTAATGCACCTTTACATTCCTGGGGTTTAGGTCATAACTCGGATTGGAGCACTCAAGTGAACACTGTCACCAGCTTTTGTCTGTAAAGATTTTAATGGAAATGAGTTAAAGCTGTCTCGATTCTGCTGTTGTTGCTCTTTTTTTTTAAAACAGCCTGTTTAGAAATGTTATTACATACCACAAAAGCAGGTGGGACTTGAGCCCAGGCCTCCCAGAGTGGGAAAGCTCAAACAAACCAATATAAAACCCGTATGGAACATAGACAGGATTTACTGGTGCATACAGGTTTTGAGTTCATACTGGAGATAACCACAGGATTGGGCACTCTGTTGGACTGTAGTTTACTTAACCATTCAGCATAGACCCTGATGACTCTGCACTAAAGCCGATACTGTTTCTGAGTATCATTGTGTGTGCTGATGTATAAAATCCCTTGAAGGATTATGTTCCTTATCCGATGTCTTTATTTAAAGTTCCTGCCCACCCTGACTCATTGTCCTCAATCCCTGTCTGCACTGCTCTCAACCCTCACAGCCCCTCACACTGCACTCCCCAACCTCACAATTCATCCTAATGTCCAAATCCAAATACCTACATTCACAATCTGTCCCCCAGATTACCAATACACACAACTCAACTCCCTCACTAACCTCACCATTCCCTCACCACTCCTCCTGCACAAGCTCCACCCCCACCCTCACTGCTCCCTTAGCCCCCAGTCCCCATTGTCTTCACTCCCACCTTTGACCCCACCCACCTTCGCTAGTCCATATACTCAGTTTATGTTTTCACAGCTCCACCCCAACCTCTATTCTCACCTCATTAACAAGAAGCATAAGTTCTTTATAAAAATGGAAGGGTCACCACACCCAAAATGTTACCTCTGATTTCTCTTCACAGATGCTGCGTGACCTGCTGAGCTTTTCTAGCCACTTCTGGTTTTGTTTCTGATTTGCAACATCCACAGTTCTTCCAGTTTTTATCTGAGTTCAATGTTCATTGTGGTGTTTTTCATGGTGTTACAGAATGAAGAGAAGACCAATCGGATACAAGCATGGAAGGGGAAGACACCAAAGGATGAGTACCTTACCTGCAGCATATCCTTTTAGAGTCCCAGAGAAGAAAATAATTACCTTTGTAGCAACTCAGCTTTTATTGTGACTTGGTAGACTGGGACAAATGTTGAGAAAGATCATGTCAACATTTGTTTGCCTCCATTGCAGCATGTTAAATGGAGGGGGAGCTGTTTAAATGGCTGTTCAGTAGGGATCCTGGAGAGAGACAAACAGAGATATTAAGAAATACAGAGAAAGTGGGAAGAACATACATACATACATACATACAAACATACATACATACAAACATACATGCATACAAACATACATACAAACATACATACATACATACAAACATACATACAAACATACATGCATACAAACAAACATACATACATACATACAAACATACATACATACAAACATACATACATACATACAAACATACATGCATACAAACATACATACATACATACATACAAACATACATACAAACATACATGCATACAAACAAACATACATACATACATACAAACAAACATACATACATACATACATACAAACATACATGCATACAAACATACATACATACAAGCATACATACATACAAACATACATACATACAAACATACATACATACATACAAACAGATAAGGAGTGAATTAACTTCTGGAGTTTATCTACTATCTGTGAGTGGACACTTGAAATGAACACATGCAAAGCAGGCCGCTGCTGAAGTTTCTGCTTCCAATTTACAATGCTACAATGGGAG
The DNA here is from genome assembly GCF_004010195.1 of Chiloscyllium plagiosum. Taxonomy (NCBI): domain Eukaryota; kingdom Metazoa; phylum Chordata; class Chondrichthyes; order Orectolobiformes; family Hemiscylliidae; genus Chiloscyllium; species Chiloscyllium plagiosum. The sequence goes on from NC_057719.1 coordinate 95,330,073, forward strand.
CAAAGATAATTAGACACAAATTGACCTGGTCTGCTGAGGCACAATATAAGGCTGGACTTTTATGGAGAGTACGTGTGTTTCCTTGCCCACCTTAATACCTGAACGCATTGTAAAACTGAGGTAGAATGTTGCAGCAATGCAGAGACAGATCTACACAAATGGCACATGGTCAATGGTACCTCACCTCAGGCCCGAAAACGTTCAATCCCTTGTTAAAAGAACAAGCATGGCTACGCAGGCAGCACCCAATGCAGAGCCCGGGGTGACCATCTACAGCTACCGCCAAGGAGACCCACTTGGCGGATGCAGCAGAAGATGCCTGTGTTTTGGGAGGGTGGGGCTGTGTGAATGAACTGGTTGTAGTGGCAGGAGAAGCAACTAGGGGTTCACCCAGATCAAAGGGAAGGAAGTCTTCATGCAGAAGGTGAAGGCCTCTGAAATACGATTTCTTATTTCAGGTCAGACGCGACATCTGGGTAAGATGAGAATGAAGAACTTCTGTATTTACATTTTTGCATGTAGAGAGTAGGTTTGTGCAGCACAGCGGAGATCGAGCCAGTGCAGGGAGAGAGGACCCAACATCTGTTGCCAAGGTGACAGCAGGCAGCCTGAGGTATCTATGGTGATTAGAGTGGTGTTGGAAAAGCCCAGCAGGTCAGGCAGCATCAGAGGAGCAGGAAAATCGACGTTTTGGGCAAAAGCCCTTCATCAGGAATGAGGCGGGGAGCCTCTGGGCTGGAGAGAATAATGTTCAGCCATGGGACAGTGGGGTTGATTGGTTCGAGTGTCCCAGAGATGTTTCTTAAAGTGTTCTTCTCGCAGAGTGCTTGAGGGAACATCTTTGGGACACCCGCACCAATCTACCCCACCACCTTGTGGCCCAACATTTCAACTCTCCCTCCCACTCTGCCGAGGACATGCAGGTCCTGGGCCTCCTCCACCTCCACTTCCTCACCACCTGATGCCTGGAGGAAGAACGCCTCATCTTCTGCCTCAGAACACTTCAACCCTAGGGCATCAATGTGGACTTCACCAGTTTGTTCATTTCCCCTCCCTCCCACCTTACCCAGTTCCAACCTGCCAGCTCAGCACCATCCTCATGACCTGTCCAACATGCCAATCTGCCTTCCCACCTATCTCCTCCGCCCTCCTCTCTGACCTATCACCTCCATCCCCACCTCCATCCACCTATTGCACTCTTAGATAGTTTCTCCCCAGCCCCACCCACCCCTCCCATTTATCTCTCCACCCTGGAGGCTCCCAGCCTCACTCCTGATGAAGGGCTTTTGCCTGAAATGTCGATTTTCCTGCCCCTCGGATGCTGCTTGACTGGCTGTGCTTTTCCAGCACCACTCTGATCTTGACTCTGATCTCCAGCATCTGCAGTACCCACTTTCGCCTCATATCCATGGTGATGTCAATCACAGGGAGAGGGATCTAGCAAGTGGACAAGATGCCCATTGTTGTAGAGGAGCCCAATGCAGAAGAGATCAAGCCCTTAAGAAGGACTGTAATGTTGAATTTTTAACCTTATTTATTTATTTTTCGACTTTGTACCTGAGATGGTGCTAGGGACAGTGACTTTGCAAACTTTTCACTGTATTTCTGTATCCTCTGAGTATATAAAACAATAAATCCTAATCCCAATCCTAATCTAATTCTGTTTCAGGGCTACTACCAATGTACCAGAGGAACCTGTTCATATTGTTTATGAATCAAGAGCTCAATTAACACCACCCTCCCCTAAGGTTTTGCTAATTAATAGTAATCTGCCAATCAGAGGACAATGAAAAAGGACTTGTGTTTGGAGTTTCAGAGGTACAGTGGAAAGCATCGTCTTTCGATTGGCCTAAGACTGGCATGTTTGATACTGATGATGGGTGCTCACAGTATTGTTATTTTCCAGTCTCTGGCATGGACCTACTTCCACCTGATGATCATTAGAACAGCAGAGAATAGTAATTGCTTTCTGCGATATCTGTACATCCTTGATCACCTTGCCTCAAGAGGGATGGCCATGCAGTGGAAGTAGTTCAGAGAAAGTTCTGTAAACTGACTCCTGGGATGAGGGCTTATCTTTGTAAAGAAAGGTTGAGCAGGTTAAGCTTTTATTTATTGCAGTTTGGAAGGAAGAGTGTGAAACATCCTGAAAGGTATAAGATCCTGAGGGGGCTTGACAGGGTAAATGCTGTAAGGAAGTTTCCTTTCCCCAAAATGAATCTGGAGTGAGGGTGTGAAATGGGTTGTGTTGTAGAACAGAAGACCTACAGGTTCAGGTATATAATTCTTTGAAGTTTGCATCACATGAAGAGAGAGTGGTTAAGGCAGTGTTTAGCACACTTGCCTTCATTGCTCAGATCTTTAAGTACATGAGTTGGGATGTCATGGTGAGGTTGTACAGGTTGTTGGTGAGGCCTCTTCTGGAGTACTGTGTGCAGCTCTGGTCACCCTGTTATAGGAAGGGGATTATTAAACTGGAGAGGTCTCAGAAAAGACTCTGTGGAGAGTCACTTGACTTGAACTGTTAACTCTCATTTCTCTCCACAGATCTGCCAGACCAACTGAAGTTTCCAGCAATTTCTGCCTTTGTTTCAGAAAAGATTTACCAAGATGTTTCGTGGGAATGGGGTGTTTGTGTTATAAACCAAGGCTGGATTAGGCTGGGAGTTCTTTCACCATGGCATAGGATGTTGAGGATTGACGTTTTAGAAGTTTATAAAATCATGTGGGGCATAGCTAAGGTGAGTGACAGGATCTGTTCAATAGGGTGGTGGAGTTCAATGCTCGGGTATGTATTTTTTAGATGAGAGGAGAAAGATTTAAAAATTATGAGAGGTAACTTATTTACACAGAGAGTGGTTCATGTATGGAATGAGCTGCCAGAGGAAGTGGTGGGGGCAAGAAGATTTACAACATTTAAGTGTCTTTTGGATAAGTACCTGAACAGGAAAGGTTTGGAGGGATATGAGCCAAATACAGGCAGGTGGGACCAGTTTGGTATGGGAACATTGTTGGTATGGGAACATGGTTGGTATGGGAACATGCTTGGTATGGGAACATGGTTGGTATGGGAACATGCTTGGTATGGACTAGTTGTTGTTATGGGAACATTTCGGGATGGATGGGAACATGGTTGGTATGGGAACATGGTTGGTATGGGAACATGCTTGGTATGGGAACATGGTTGGTATGGGAACATGGTTGGTATGGACTAGTTGGACTGAAGAGTCTGTTTCCTGCTGTATGATTCTATGACTTTATGACTCTATGAGGAGATATGGAGTCATTTCATAGTTTGCAGTATCTGCTAAACATATTGTAATCTGGAGATCTGATTTATTTCTTTGAACTCCTCTGTCGGTTCTCAACAGGTTATAAAAGAAGAACTGCACAACTGGCTTTCCACTCATCTCAGTAGTAAAGTTCAAAGTAATTTAGTCTCATATCGGAGTATCCAATTAGAGTGAAACTTGAAAAGATTCAGTGCTTCAGTACCTTGTCTATCTGTACGTATAACTGAAGACTGATGTCTTTAAAATCTGATCGTCATAAGTGAGATTAGATGAAATGTTACACCATCACAAAGACAAATCTAGGCATTGAATTTTGGGTTTTTCTGACACTTGGAACATTAATTCTTTTTATTAAAGTATCATTATAAGACATCACTCAATGTTCTGTAGGCACAGTTGTACAGTATGAGTCTAACTGCATAATGCTTCATTATTACTCCATTATTACTCCATTTTGTTTGATTATATTTGGAGCCAATCTTTTTTTCCTGGAACAAGAGAATTGTCTGGAGTCTGCCTATGGCTTAGATCGACTCACTTATCTCTGACTGAGTGTGAGTATAATTCACTCCAAATGCTAAGTTAATGAAAAATCTGCATAAGATGTACTTATTTTTGGGATTAGTGTTTTCAGTATACTTTAATGACGTAATTAGTATTTAACTGTTTAGCAGTTTAATGTTTTCTTAATATGCATCCATGAATGTTACAACTGACCGGCAATTAATCTATTTCAAATGCAGCCCTCTGTCAGCTGCTACAAGATATGTTACCAACTCTAATAGTGACACTACTTACAATTTTTGATGCTTATCCAACTAAACAGCAAGATGCCCGCTCCTCCCAGAAGATGCCAAGAATGTATCCTCTGCGAGTAGGAGGCTTCAGCCCATGTCTCTACACACTATGATGCTATCTGCTCAACATGGACTGTCATTGTGCTGTGACTTTACAGCAGCTTTCAATTTCATTCATGAAGTATAAAGTGAAAAATCCCCCAACACCAGGTTATAATCCAACAGGTTTATTTGGAAGCACTAGCTTTCAGAGCGCTGCCCCTTCATCAGTTGGTTGTGGAGAATAAGATTATAAGACACAGAATTTATAGCAAAAGTTTACAGTGTGACGTAACTGAAATTATATTGAAAAAGACCGGAATTGTTTAAGTGTCTCATTTTTTAGAATGACCATGTTGGTTTCAGTTCTTTCATATGTAAATCACAAAACATTTTTTTAAAAAATACATTCTCAAGTGAACTTGAACAATTGGTGTCATGTCGGCCCAGATAATGTATTAAAGGTGTGAGCTGCCCTATGTGAGGCTGTCTGTGCCCAATGGTCAGACTGATGCTAATCTAAAAAATAGATTTACAGAACCTTACATGGATTCATTCAGTTTTTGAGCAAAATAAATGACAATTCTGCAAGTACAAATTCACCCCACAAACCTATATGTGTATGTGGGTTTGGTGGGGGTTATGAGTGTCTGTGAGAGGGTGTATGTATTTGTGTGAGTGTGAGTATAAAGGCTTTAAGTCTGTGAGAGTGTGTGTGTGAGTGTACGTGAGAGGGTCTGAGTGTGCCTGTTGTGTTTGATTAGATTTTTAGATTCGCTACAGTGTGGAAACAGGCCCTTCGGCCCAACAGGTCCATACTGACCCTCCAAAGAGTAACCCACCCAAACCCCTTTTCCCTCTGACTAATGCACCTAATTCTGGATTAGTGGTGCTGGAAGAGCACAGCAATTCAGGCAGCATCCGAGGACAGGCAAAATCCGAGGACAGGCAAAATCAACGTTTCGGGCAAAAGCCCTTCATCAGGAATAAAGCTTTATTCCTGATGAAGGGCTTTTGCCCGAAACGTCGATGTTCCTGCTCCTCGGATGCTGCCTGACTTGCTGTGTTTTTCCAGCCCCACTCTGATCCAGAATCCCCCCCGTTCTTATTTGTTCCGTCATCCTTTCCACATTGATGAAAAAAAAGGCTCCTATCGGTTCCACCTTTTCTTCAATCACCATTTTACTAGTTGATATCTTAATACAAATACATTGGCTTTCCCTTTATACTTCCGCTTATTTATTTCTCATAGAGTCTTTTAGTTTTCTTTTATTTGCGGATTCAGTTTCCTGAACTTTCTCTCATTCCTGAACTTCTTAACTCTCATTGAATTATCATGTTCCATTTTTCTGTTTAATCTCTATTTGATGCTCCTCATAGTGAGACTTTGCAGAATTTTTCAGGAATGGGAAATGAGAGAATTTAGCTACAAGGTTAGGTTAGAGGAAAGGATGTTGTTCTCCTTGGAAGAGAGAAGGTTAAGGACAGAAGATTATGACAGGTTTAGAAAAGGTGGACCCCAAGAAACCCTGAGCCCATTAGTTGACAGTAGAAGAACTGAGGATGGAGAGGCGGGGGGCATGTGAGGAAGGGATTGTTTACACAGTGAGTGATGATGATTTGGAACTTGCTGCCTAGGAGGGTGGTGGAAGTAGACATAATAATGATTTTCAAAAGGACTTTCTTTGGAAACCTGAAGGTAATAAACTGAAAGATTTATAGGTATAGAATGGAACTGATTAGAATGATCTATAGAGAATGACCATTAATCGGTGGGCTGAATGGCTTTCTTTTATGCTAAAATAACAACATGATTCAATCAACCATCATCATCCAGAGAACTCTTGCTTTAGAAGGGGATGGAATTGATAGCATTGGTAAGGATTTAATGCCTGTATTTTCAAAGGGAATAGTTATAGACTTCCTAATCTTTACGTGGAAAATATTCTGGCTCATTTAAGCCTGATACTAAACATGAGGCCTGTTAATATTGCTACAGGAGAGTCTCAGACAATCATGAAGAGTTCAAGCTTAATGTGAGCAGCATGCACATGGAAGCTATTGCCATACTTATCAATGGTGCTGTTGACAGAAACATGGTTAGAAAGATTGGGATGTTAAAATGATGTAAAATGGAAGTGATGAGTACAAGATGTTTTTAATTTTGTTTTTCTGTCATTTATTATCATTAAAGGAAAAATGAAAATACTAGAAACCTTCAATAAAGTTGAAAATGCTGGAACCGCATGTTATAAAGAGAGGAGTAGAGTCTGTTGTGTTTGATGTGCACCCTTTGCTTCAAATTGTTTCATAGGTTGGCACCAAGGACACAAGGAAACTCACAATTCTGTAATTACTTGAAAGTAAATTTTAAATTACCCCAGAATTCGATGAATGTGATTCATTTAATATTAATGTGCTGTACGCTTTATTCTTTCTTTTAAAACTACAAAGGACCTTTCCCATCTGCATCCAAACTGATGTTTATAGTTCCAATAATTAATGCTTTAGACTGAAGTAATCAGCAATGCTCTGTTAAAAGACAATAAAACTACAGGTGCAAATGTTCAAATAGAATAGAGCAGGAAAATAATGTAAGAACATTGTTATAATCCCAAATGATATTATCGCTGAAATAGTCGGATCTCAGACTGAAATCTGGCTTGATAGATCATATTTTCTTTCCTTGGTTTCAGTGAGGTAGTTTATCAATGAAACAATGCTGCAGATTTAATTTTAAAAATAAGCAGAAGTTTATTTCAAAAAGAAATTATGGTAAAATAGATTAAACCAAACTATTCACATATAGTACAAGTTTATAGATTTCAAAGTATAAAGTATAATCCTACCAATCCTGCTCACAGGAGAAGGGATTCCTTTCTCTACCATGGTGGCACAGTGGTTAGCACTGCTGCCTCACAGCGCCAGAGACCCGGGTTCAATTCCCACCTCAGGCGACTGACTGTGTGGAGTTTGCATGTTCTCCCCGTGTCTGCGTGGGTTTCCTCCGGGTGCTCCGGTTTCCTCCCCCAGGCCACAAAATGTGCAGGTAAGGTGAATTGGCCATGGTAAATTGCCATAGTGTTAGGTGAAGGGGTAAACCTAGGGTAATGGGTCTGGGTGGGTTGCGCTTTGGCGGGTTGGTGTGGACTTGTTGGGCCGAAGGGCCTGTCTCCACTCTGTAAGTAACCTAATCTAATCTGTAGTGTTTAACTCAATGGATGCTTCAGTTCCCAGATTTGGGAATATGATAGCCTCTTGCCTGGTGAGTTTCACATCACTGAGTTTAAATATTCTCAGCTTCAAATAACCATGATTTGGAGAGGCCGGTGTTGGACTGGGGTGGACAAAGTTAAAAATCACACAACACCAGGTTATAGTCCAACAGGTTTAATTGGAAGCACACTAGCTTTCAGAGCGACAATCCTTCATCAGGTGATAGTCACCTGATGAAATTAAACCTGTTGGACTATAACCTGGTGTTGTGTGATTTTTAACTTCAAATATCCAAGCTCTTCTTATCTGGAATGTCCAATCTAGACCCCTTACTATGACATTAGTTTTTTTTTACAGTTCCAATCTATCGCCTTTCTTCAGCAGAAACTGTTTTTTAGATCCAGCTTCACCCAACACTTTTGCAAACTAAAAACAAAAGATTACTCTATGCTAAGCCAAAACAATACAATACCAGCTCCTTCAAACTGAAGTCTAATGCACAACTCCTTTTATTATCAACTCATAAGACTCACCTAATGAAAACACAACCCTATTCTTTTTCCAGGAAGTCTCCCTCTCATGCTGTCCTTTATAAGAAATCATTACTGCCCCACAAATATCTACAAGTTAATCATTAAACACTTTCTTAGAGACAGACCAAACCTGCATGGCAGTACAAAAATCCTCATTCAAAATAAACTATGTTAAAATGTAAATAAAGCACACATTTTACATCACAACACATTGATTTTCAATGACTAGGAAACATGGAGCTGAGTTTTATAGCCCTTCTTTGGAGGCAATGATGTAAAATTCCTTGGGTGATCTTCCACCACCTTCCAGTCTACTGCAACCTGTCCATGATTTTATGATGCAATAGGCGTGTCCAACAAGTCTATGTCTGTACCATTTGAGGCCTACAAGTGACCCATGAATGCCCACTTAAATATCCTTTCTTACCTGAACTAACTTTGAGGTAGGTGAGAAGAGTTAACAGCAAGAAGGTGTCACCCTGCTCAGGTTCTGGGCTGAGTATGGATGCCTACATCAACAGGCCCCTGTCAATGTTGAAAATTTGCCACTGTGGGTGCTCCCTCTTCCTCTGGCCTCTTCATCGATGACCTCATGCCCTCTGTCTGCTCACCTCCCAAGCTTCACTCCCCATTCCTATTCTAAAGAGTTGGGCTCAGACTCTGGGATTGCTTGCCGTCCTGGTCATGGTCCTTGTGGCTTCTGGCACCTGAGCAGCTAGAAACCCAGATGGAGCTAATCAGATGGAGCAGCAGCTCTCTGAGTTGTGACTTCCTCCTGAATATGTTGTGGAATCTCTGTCTCCAGGGAACCATCACAAGGCAGCTTCAGTTGCAAAACATTCCCCAGTAACTCTGAAGATGGTGGTACCGAAAACCCTACTATTTGAAAATTCCTGACCATGTTTTCTGAAAAGAAATTGGGTAGAATGTTTATTGAAGGCTTTAGGGGTCTTTAGCTGAAATGACAATTTAACTTGTGTTTAACACAAGACACCAGACTGATAAAAAAAGCTTGCATTAGAAGAATGAGTGGACAAAGTTAAAAATCACACAACGCCAGGTTATAATCCAACAGGTTTATTTGGAAGCACTAGCTTTTGGAACGCTGCTCCTTCATTAGTTGGTTGCGGACTATAAGATCATAAGACACAGAATTTATAGCAAAAGTTTACAGTGTGATGTAACTGAAATTATATATTGAAAAAACGTGGATTGTTTAAGTCTCTAATCTTTTAGAATAAACATTTTAGTTTCAGTTCTTTCATATGTAAATTGCAGAATATTTAAATGCTACATTCTCAAGTGAACTTTAACAATTGGTGGCATTCCAGCCCAGATAATGCATTAAAGGTGTGAGCTGCCCTGGGTGGCTTGTTAACTAAAATAAAAGGGGAAATTTGTTGGCTACAAGTTCCTAACAATGGGAACAGTTTGGGAATAAATACAACATTGATGATTTGAAGTATAATTAAGAGGAATATCTGGGGCCTTAGCTGCTGGAGCCTAAAGAGGACCTTGAGGACAAATTAGAAGATTTTATCGGACATTACGTTTTTGGAAATTGTCTGAGGATTTCACCCAAAATGTATAAGAGCTGGATGGCACAAATTCTTTGGATACCTTATATGAATCAACAGAAGAAAGGGAGTGCTTGGATATTGGTATCGTGCTGGAGATCCACTTCCATCTTGACGTGACACAAGAGGTCAGGCTGGAGAAAGAAACAAGAGGCTGAGATATATTTCCCCCCACCCTGACCTCTGTCCACAGTTACAGGAGGATTTTCCTCTAACAACACTTATGGTATCACATTTACAATCCTGTGTGCCTTTCTCCTCCATCCCTGAGGCATTCTGTAACATGCTGCTGAGCACTCCAAACATTCAATGCTAACAGATGGAAGGATTCTACACATACTGATCCACAAAGATTCCGTCTATGCATCCAGTTTTGAAGGAATGGTTATTAACAAGTGACTGCAAGTGACATATTTGATTTAAAAGAAAATTAACTCATGGTACAAAATTTACTGCAATGAACTAATCCATAAAAAGAATCGCTCCCCTCCATTAAATAAAAATTCAATATTTCATTTGTCATTGACAGAGTATTATCAGCCTCAAGGTTTGTTGATGGCAAACTTCTCAAAAATCTCTTTTTTTCAGTGTGCAATATTTTAAAAATTTGTATATTAAAATTGCTGTCATCTTTCGCAGAGAACAAGAATTTGCAAAAGCCTTAGGATGTTGGAAAAGAGCTAGTCCGCGCATAATAGTCTTGTCAGTTATACCACTGTCAAAATCTCCTGTTCAACATATTGTACAAAATATAGACAATCACATTCGGATGATCATGTGACAGATTCTCCAACATCTATTCTTTAGAATTGTCATATGTTCCTGAAATCCATGGTTACTGTGGTTTTGGGGGTTGGAGCGCTCAAGGAAGGGCAGTTGCAGGCAAAAGGAGAGGTTACAGGATTAAGAGTTAAAGACATATGGTTGAAGGGTTAAGGTGAGGACAAGGCTAAATATGGAAAGTAAGAAGGAAAAGATTGAGAAGAGTTTTCAGCTGCCAGAAATCTTTTATGGAATGAACATAAGTGTATTTAAAGAAGGGACAAGGCTGATGAGGTGCACAGACGCAGAGGATATAGTTCATGTATTAAATGGACATCTGACTTTACCAAAAAGAAGGATACTGCCATAGATATAATGAAAGAGGAGACAGTCAAAATACTTGGTGGGCTAAAAAATGGTTAAGCAGAAATACCAGAAAGGTTGGTGGCTTTTAATGTTAATGAGCAGAACATTTGCTGGAGGAGGTGGGAAAGTCAAGTCAGGAAATCTCCACACCTGGCAGAACCATTGCCTTTTAAAAGACCTCTGTCCATTGTATTCACACAACAGCAAGGTGACAGCCAGGTGCAGTGGGATCCAGGTGCAGTGGGATCTGGGTGCAGTCGGATCTGGGTGCAGTGGGATCTAGGTGCAGTGGGATCTGGGTGCAGTGGAATCTGGGGATAGCCTGGAAGATTATAAAAGTGCTTTTTCAATTGATGTGCCATGACAAGGTCAAAAGTGTGCCACAAAATGTTTGCGTGTGTGCTTCCTCTGGAGCTGTAGTGCCTACCATTGAAGGCAGTGTCATCTGACATACATCACCACAGACCCAAAGTGAAGGGAAATCCACATGGTTATGCAGTCTGTGTGCTCTGAAAAGGCTGGGAACCATTGGACTAGAACACTTATCTGTACTTACTAGTGATGATGTAGAAGTGTCAGAGTTGGACTGCGGTAGTCAAATTCAGAAGTCACCCGACGCCAGGTTATTGTCAAACAGGTTTATTTGATATCACAAGCTTTCAGAGTGCTGCTCCTTTCTCAGGTGAAGTGGAGGGAAACACACAAGCACAGAATTTATAGGCAGACAGAGCAATGTCAGTCAACGTGGCATTTTATACATTTTAAAAATGTTATACATTTTATAAATTCCTGCTTTGGAAGTAAAACCAGTCTGGCTCCAGGTTAAGACAGACAGACTCTTAACAAGACCTCACACCTAAAATACATTGTCTGACCTGAGAGGTCACCTCTTTTATTCTGATAAAACCTTAAGTTATCATGGGTCAGTGACTTGCATTTTAATCAATCAAAACTTGCACCTCCATTCTAACTGATTAAAGATTTAACAGCCATCTTGAGTGTGTTCAATTCATTCACATCAGTTGTATGACCCTTTGATCTTTTACATATAAATTCTGTGTCTGCAGTCTTCCTCTCTCACTAGCACCTGGAGAAGGAGTGAGGCTTCGAAAGCTTGTGTTTAAATAAACCTGTTGGACTATAACCTGGTGTCGTGTGATTATTTTATTTTGATCAAAAAGGCCATGCAATTAATTGGCTTCTTAGTTTTGATGTTGTTAAGTATTTTAGCTGGTGTGATAGCTACATGCTAAAGACATTTTTTAAAAGTTGTTCTTACTGTCTGAAGAGAGGGTTCAAAGAAAGAAGACCAGCATTTCTCTTTTTTTTCATATCATTTTGAAGCAACAAATCTGGAGATTCCGAATGGGTGTCAGTGCTCTGTATTTTCACAGGAGCAGAAGTGTGATGTGGCGAAGCCTGTAGCCACTGTCATAGCTGTCAAAGATGTGAAATAACCTAAAGATTCAGTCACATTTTCACTTAAGGTAAAGCAGTATGGACATCCAGCATCCAGTAGACACCCCTATCCCACAATACAAAGTGTTTGCACAGTCAACAATTCAACGTCCTCACATTGCTCATCTTTAACCCTTTAACAAGTCAGGAGGCCACTTGGTAGACAACAGTCAAAAAAAGGCAAAGCGAGACAATTAAACAGTAAAATGCTATTGTACTTAATCATAAATCAAAAATGTCACATTGTGTTCAACACCCAAGTATTATCCTTGCGTAATTACTAATTAGTTTCTTCCTTTTTCTATTACTCTGGATGCTGCTATCCCACTGGCTTTAGCTCACCTTCCTGCTCTGACTCCTCAAGACTCTCTTGTCCAACATCTACAGGGTTTTGGAAGGTCATAGAGACGTTAAATACTAGTGCAAAAATATAATGTGGAAAAAATATTAAGGCAACCCTTTGACAGGAAGAGTTGCAGAGAAACATATTTAAATAAGGAGAGAAGAGAGGAAGGCTGTATCTCCATAAATCACAAAAGGCTAGCAAGAAATTGGAAATGAAATATAATGTTGGCCTTCATGACAAGGGGTTTAGAGAGTGCTTTAGGTGCTGCTAAACTGTACAGGGTGATGGTGAGACCTCGTCCAGAGCTCTGAGTACAGCTTTACTCTCGTAATCAAGACAAAATATACCTGCATTGGAGGAGTCCAGAGAAGTTTGATGAACTTGATTCCTGGTTCATAGATATTGTCTTGTGTTGAAAAGTTGAGCAGATTGGGCCGACATCCATTCAGATTTTTGTAAAATGACAAAATACCCTAATCAAACAGCTAAATTTCTGAAGGGACTTGACAGGGTGGATACTGAGAGAACATTTCACCTCATGGGCAATTCAGGAACTAGGGAGCATTGTATCAGCATTAAAATGCCCTATTTAAAACTGAGGATGAAGTGGAATTTCTTCAATTGAGGACCTCAATCTTTAGAATTCTTCACCTCAGAGAGCTGAGAAAGGTACCCTGAAATATTCAAGACCAAATAGATTTTTAAATTACTTGGGAAGTCAAAGGTTATGGGTGGGACAATTAGTTGTAGTCAAAATCAGATCTGTTATGAAATTATTGAATGTTGGAGTTGAAAGAATATGGTATATTCTTTCTCTTATTGCTTATATTCTTGTGCTTGAAAGACCATCACTTATTCTCTACACCTCCTTGGTGTTCCATACTCTCTTCACTTGTGAGTAAAGAAAAGAGAGAGGTATGCAAAAGAAAATGCTTTCAAAAGTTGGAAGGACAATGTTTGTGGAGAGTCACTGTGAGGGCTGATTATAGCATTGCCTTTAGACAATGGTGAATGTTACTGGGAGCAAGACCGATGGGAATGTGTGGAGTTGCTTTAATACAAAAGAATGTGTGAACCTTCAAAATCTCTCATCATGAAGATGATGAGAGTATTGAGAGTGCAGATTGCGGGAGGTTGTTATAAAATACACATCAGGGTACAGTGGAGTGGGTCATGTCACTCACTTTTACTATCTTGGTTAGCTCTCATTGTCCCATTCTCCTGCTCTGTTCAGTCACTTGCAGCCATATCTACAAAGTTTTAAATACAAATGTTTCTTCCTGTCACCCACAGGGAACAGAATCTCTGTGCAGGTCATTACACCCCACAGAGACATGTCCAAACTTGTATTGCTGAAGCACAATGATGTTATATCTCCATTTCTGCAGCTTCTGACTGTTTCTAATGTCCTGTCCTTCAGCTTCAACTCTGATCCTTGCTTGGCTCCTTCACATACTTCTACTGAAATAGACTGCTGTGAATAGAGTCATAGAGTCATAGAGATGTACAGCATGGAAACAGAACCTTAGGTCCAACCTGTCCATGCCGACCAGATATCCCAACCCAATCTAGTTCCACCTGCCGGCACCCGCCCCATATCTCTCCAAACCCTTCCTATTCATATACCCATCCAAATGCCTCTTAAATGTTGTAATTGTACCAGCCTCCACCACATCCTCTGGCAGCTCATTCCATACACGTACCACCCTCTGTGTGAAAAGTTGCCCCTTAGGTCTCTTGTATATCTTTCCCCTCTCACCCTAAACCTATGCCCTCTAGTTCTGGACTCCCCGACCCCAGGGAAAAGACTTTGTCTATTTATCCTATCCATGCCCCTCATAATTTTGTAAACCTCTACAAGGTCACCGCTCAGCCTCCGATGCTCCAGGGAAAACAGCCCCAGCCTATTCAGCTTCTCCCTATAGCTCAAATCCGCCAATCCTGGCAACATCCTTGGAAATCTTTTCTGAACCTTTTCAAGTTTCACAACATCTTTCCGTTAGGAAGGAGACCTGAATTGCATCTCTGCTCATTCTACGTCATCTGAAAATTAGATGTCAATACACTGGCCTGTGACAAATGCTGAGACCTTTTGGTTTCAAATGCGCTACCAGGCTCCCCCCACAAATGGGCTGTAAAAATACAACTCAGCCCCAATGTTTAATTTGTAGTCATTTTATCATTAAAGAAAATACTACTGCATGTGGAATTTTCTGTTGTGCAGCACATTTCACTATTCATAATCAGCAACCACATCAACAGGTGAAAAGCTAATCTTCACCATGGCTATGGGATCTTCTTTTATGTGTGCATTTTAAGTCATCACGAAACCCTAATGTTGGTTTTAGTACTGTGTTTGCTAACTGTCGGCTTCAAGCTTCAAGCAGGTAATTTACATGAAAAGAACACATATCTGTGCCCTGCTTTCTCGAGGGCTATATTTATCACTTAATTGTTACTTTCTCAGTTGCTCAAAGAAAGATTGCACTTGTTATTCTTCAGTAGATAAATTGCTCGCAGTATAATGGCAACACTATTTTTCATGAACAAGAAAATTAAGTCTTCCTGGTGACAATCTGTCATATGGTCATTGTGACCTAAAGGTTTTGACTTTGAAAGTGAGATAAAGTAAGTTGTGACGCTGTTTAAGAGCACACATTTTAAATAAACAACAGTTCTTGTTTTGTAAGGATTTATAAAGAAAAACAGAAACCTTAAAAGGTGCTATGTGAAAATCTGTAAGATTTTACGGATACGTGGTATAACCGATTGCCATAAAAGACAATTGTGAGGAATAGCTGCTACTCAATCTCTTGTGAAAAACTTAAAGAACTGCAGATTCTGGAAATCAGAAACAAAAGCAGGACTTGCTGGAAAATCTTAGCAGGTCTGGCAGCACCTGTGGAGAGAAATCAGAGTTAATGTTTCAGGTCCAGTGACCCTTCTTCAGAACTGAGCAATTCTGTTTTTGTGTTTAACTCAAACTGAAGTACTTTGGTTATTAGATATGGAAATGTGTTGCTGGAAAAGCGCAGCAGGTCAGGCAGCATCTAGGGAACAGGAGAATCGACATTTCGGGCATGCCCGAAACGTCGATTCTCCTGTTCCCTAGATGCTGCCTGACCTGCTGCGCTTTTCCAGCAACACATTTCCATCTCTGATCTCCAGCATCTGCAGACCTCACTTTCTCCTACTTTGGTTATTATCAAAACATAGGTCATTTTCCTTGTCAAATGCCACTGACTCAAAGACAAAGGGCACATTTCATTTACAGTAGAAGTTAATGCTAGGTCATGAAGAACTATTACAAAGAATTATTTTCCAGGGTAAGTTCTTCTGAATAATTATTCTGAGCATCTATCAATCTTTGATCTATCTACAGAATACATGAAAATAAAGAATTGTTCAAGTGCAGTTCATTTCCAGGATGTGAGTGTCTCTGGCAAAGACCAGTTTTTGTTGCTCCCTCTCTGCCCTTGATAATGGATTAAGGCCTATTAGAAGGAAGAGACACAGACAAGAAGATTAAAATCACCAAGTGAGATTTCTCTATTGTCCTACAGAATGGCCTTTTTACTTTGGTACTTTAACCTCCTTTCAAGAAAGGCAAACATGTTATTTGTCTTCCCAACTGTTTCCGATAGCTACGTACTGAATTTCTGGTGAAAATCCGATGGGAGTGTCAGCTATGGTGAGCTTTGTAGTAGAATTTTGTGAGAAGTCCCAGGATACCCATCTCAATCATCTTGCTCCATATTTTATGCTTTTCACAAGCAGCATGAGGAGATTCCAAAAGGCACAGATTAACACTTGTTAAACTGCCAGCGTCTGGGTGGGATGTTAATGCCATGACTCGTCTCATTAATATTCAGCCTCCCATCCTACCAAACTCATCAAACAAGTTCAATTTTGAGAAGGATCAACAAAGTAACTGGAATATATTCCTGGCAGACTCAGCTCACCATGTGGTCTGAACAACCTCCACTTTGTCTGGCATCTCAGAGCATGTTGTGTGGGCTCCAGCCAAATGTATCTGACATGTGCCAGTGTCTCAGAAACCTCATGGCACATCCCTGATCCACTTATAGGCTGTTTCTGCCCTTCAATGCTGCAAGTCAGGCTACCCTGGTCATGCTCATTGTAACGCTGCAGCAAGGACAATGGGTGTTCAGGAACTCCCCCTCAGCTCATCTTTCATCTCTCACTCTGACAATGGCTCACCCTCAGTACTGCAGAGGCAGAGGTTTCCTGATCAAGAACATGCAGCCAAGACCCAGCACTTATCTTTACAATATTCTTATAGTTACAATCTGTCAATTGCCTGAGAGAAAATGTTTGTATGCGTGAGGGTCTGCGTGAACGTGTGTGTGTGTGTGTGTGCATGTATAGTGCAATGGGGTCTCCTGTAGTGTGACATGAACCCAAGGTCCCGGATGAGGCCATCCTCATGGGTATACACCATCTCTCTCTCTCTCGCTCTGTCTCTCTGTCTCTCTCTCTCTCAGACACACACACGCACACTCTCACAGGCTTATACTCCGTCACACTCATGCACACACTCTACCAAGCATGCACACACACGAACATGCATTCTTTCACATGCACTCACACTCTATGGAGTGAATTTGTATTTACAGATACATTTTATTTTTGCTCAAAAAGCACACAATCTGCAGGCAGTCAATGTAGGCAGTTAATTCATAAAACATTTTATGAATTCCTACTTTGGAAATAGAACCTGCCTAACTCAGGATTGGGATACAGACAGACTCTAACCTCACATTTTTAATACATTGTCTGAGCTGAGATGTCACCATTTTTAATAAAACCTTAAGTTATCTCGAGAATGTAACTTATAAGAAGTTCTGGGATTTACATAATAATGAACCGAAACCTACAATCCATTCAAAAAGATAAAAGACATAACAGCAATCTAGGTTTGTTCAATATATGATTTTAATTGCATGACACTGTGACCTTTTGCTATAAATTCTGTGTCTTATGTTCCTGCTCCACAGCTACCTGATGAAGGGGTAACACTCTGAAAGCTAATACTTCCCAATAAAGCTATAACCTGGTGTTGTGTGATTTTTATCTCTCTCCATAAATACAGCCAGACCTGCTGAGTTTCTCCAGACATTCTCTGTGTTTGTTCAGATTTCCAGTATCTGCAGGATTTTGCTCAAATAAATACAACTTATTTATCTCCAATGATCACCCCTCAGTAGTGCTGAGATTTTGCATCTTGGGTAAAAATATTAAATGGCATCCTATCATCAATCTGCATCTTGTTCACCAGCTTTGTTTTTCTTTCCCATTATAAATGAACCAATCCCATATTGAATGCTCTAATACAGCAATTTCAGCTCATCACCGTCACCCCCTTAAGGATAACTCAGGACAGGCAATGAATGCTGACCCAACCAATGATGCCTATGTCCCACGAGTGATTTTTAAAAAGATTCTCACAAAACTTTTTCATTGTGTGTATGGAAATGTACGATGTGCAACAATGGTGAAATATATAATCACCACACTCAAATATTCAAATGGTTTCACACAACAGATTCTTCAAGCATAAGCAAAGTCACTTCCTAACCAGCCAGGAATAGCTGATTTTGGGAGATGGCTGCTCTCAGGTTTAGTGACACATGTGATATATTATTTGGCTTTTGTTAGACATTGTTCCAGATCTTAATTGTTAATAATTTGCATTTTTCAAAAATTAGACAACTGTGTCAGGATATTTGATTGAAATGGAGATAGCCATGCTAACCTCAGTGATCAATCCATCAGTCCCTGGTTTGCTGCATGTGTTGGCAGCACATTAGCTGATATTTCAGTGTGAGTCAGAAACACAACAGAAGAAGCATAATTGAGCATAGGAGTGATCTTGCCAACTATTGTCAGCTCCAACCTAATGTTGCAAGTTGACTTGAGATTGCAAAATTCTGTAATAGGCTGCCTACTGACCTGAAGCAAACAGAAGTCTTTCCATTGGCATTGGCATGTAAACACGGGAAGATTTGCAGATACATTCTGGTGTCTGTTAATCTTTCTGGCAGGTTCTTTTCATTTACAGCAATTAAACACTGCATTTAGGAATCATTTAGAAATAAATTTACCATAATCAGCAAATGCTTACCTCAATTACAACACTTGTCCAAAAATACAAATCGAATTTTCATATTTTTGAAAATCATCACTGTTTAAAGCTATATTTTCCAATGCATTAGAGTGAATATTGCAGCATATAAGAATCAATTTTACATTGTACTCATTCAACAGTCATCGAACTTTGTCAGTCACTACATCAGGATTTTTGATGCAGTGTCAACCAACCACTTGTCTAAAATACCATCTTTTATCATCAGGTGAGGAAGCAAAAAAAACCTCCCCTCTTTTTAACCCTTTCTCAGTTAATACAAGAAATACTTTTATTTCTTTTTAGCACATCGCTGTCACAGCTCAATTAAAATGTGATACCCAAGAAATTGAAGGACCTAATTACCACAGTTGATGACTTGTTGAGTTGGTTCTGCAGTAGCAGCAGAATTTATAGCTCTTCACATTCAGGATGATCTTTCTGGATGAATGTTTCCTTTCCCAAGTCGTTTTTTTTTTGGCAGCCATTGTTTTGCGGAAAGAGAGAAATAGAGGAAGAGAAAGATAGAGCGAATGTGTGAGAGAGAAATAGAGGAAGAGAAAGATAGAGTGAGTGTGGGAGAGAGTTCTACCTCTTGTCGCAAATTTTTCTTTCCTCCCTCCGCGCTACTGCTCTAAAGCAGCTGCTGAAATGTTGTCCAGTGTGTATTCTGGAGCCATTTCCATTGTCTTTCGAAGGTGACTAACTGGCAGGAAAACCTTTCATCTCCCAAACTGTGAAATTTTCATACAGATGTGAATTAAACAGGAGATGTAAAGTTATTGGTGCTGAACCAGTTGTCTGGTTTCAATGTCTTTAGAAACAAGTTGTAATTTCAGGGTAGATGGCTTTATTCACTCTGCATGAATTTCCTCAAGCTTTTTTTGATCTGTTACCAGTTGTACACCGCAACAATTCAGGTTTATGTCTCCTATGCTCGAAAGAAAAAAGTCCTAGCTTCTGGACCAACGTCCTGTACAACTGAGGCATAACTTCTCAACTTTTATACTCAATGCCCTGACTGATGAAGGCCAGTGTGCCAAAAGCCTTCTGCACTGCCCTGTCTACCTGGGACTCTGCTTTCAGAGAACCACGCACCTGAACTCCAAGGTCCCTCTGTCCCACTGCACTCCTTAAGGCTCTACCATTCATCAGTCATTTTAGTCCATGGAAGATTTCAGGTAAAACAATCAAATACTTCCAGTTAAGATTCAATAGTCCACAGTTACCACTATTGTTACAAGCTCCATATTGTATTTCTGACACTCCAGTTGTACCCATAGTCTTCTGGTCCATATAACCTTTGCAAATCCAGGAAATTGAAAAAAATGCTTCTTGAACTTGAGAAATGGATAGGTCTTTGTTCCTTTTTGATCTTACTCCACATGAAATTTCTTGTTGGTATTTCATGTATGCTTTAAAATAGTCAACAATAATCAATTATGGTGGAGAGTGTGTTGCTGGAAAAGCACAATAGATCAGGCAGCATCCGAGGAGCAGGAAATAATCAATTATGGTCAGTTATACTGGAATCTCTTTCAAAATCTGCATGAAAAAGTTTCCCTGTTCTTTGGAATAAAAGATGCTTATTTTCTTTCCACATGGCAGTATTTATGTTTGCTTCAAGTAAAAATAAGAAATTAGTTATAATGTGATTGTGAGTAGTGCTAGCGGCATTTGAATAGTTCCTGAAATTATCTCTCCCTTGTGAAACCGTTATATATAATGTGCCCTGCCATCATTTACATGAAACATGTGACCTAGGTTATAACATTTGGTTATTTGTCATGTGCATTTTTTTTACATGGAAACATGCTCATTCTTTGTTTCGCAGTAGCATAATTCTATTGGCACAATTGAGGATATGTCATTTTGGCACTTAGCAATGGACTTAGCAATAGAATTGGTATATTTATTGTTAGAGTTATTTATAGGGTAAAAATATCATTGTGAAACAATTACATTAAATTTCAAATTATACTTGTTACTTTACAAACAATACAACATTAAAATTTAATCTTATTGTACCTTAGAAACATAAAAATGTGTTATGGTACAAGACCACGTCAACCTTTTTTCTAAGTCTCATTTTGTACACTTGTCTTTTCACCAGATCTATAATGACATGGTTTGAACATATTTACAAACCCATTCATATGATAGTGTGAAAACACTAGCTTGTCTGAAAAGTCTACCCCACAGTTACAATGCCTGGATCATCATGACTAGGCACTTTCCAACCCTCACTAAAAAAAGGATATAATCTTCTGGGAGAGACAAAACAAGAGAAAAGTTGAAGGCCACAGGAAATCTCAAATCTGAATAATTCCTAATGACCTCAGGTCATAGAGGTGTACAGCATGGAAACAGACCATACAAGTACCACCCTCTGCGAGAAAAAGTAGCCCCTTAGGTCTCTTTTATGATTAAGTTAGATTCCTCTACATGTGGAAACAGGCACTTCGGCTCAACAAGTCCACACTGACCTTCTGAAGAGTAACCCACCCAAACCCATTTCCCTCTGACTAATGCACCTAACACTAGGGGCAATTTAGCATGGCCAATTCATCTGACCTGCACATCTTTTGGACTGTGGGAAGAAACCAGAGCACCCCGGAGGAAACCCACGCAGACACGGGGAGAATGTGCAAACTCCACACAGACAGTCACCCAAGGCTAGAATCAAACCTGGGTCCCTAGAGCTGTGAGGCAGCAGTGCTAACCATCGAGCTATCATGCTGCCTCTGGCCAATAAAGGCAAGCATACCAAATGCCTTCTTCGCTATCCTATCCACCTGTGACTCTACTTTCAAGGAGCTATGAACCTGGAATCCAGGGTCTCCTTGATCAACAACACTTTATATCTTTCCCATCTCATCCTAAACCTATTGCCTCTAGTTCTGGACTCTCCCACCCCAGGGAAGAGAGTTTGTCTATTTACCCCATCCATACCCCTCATGATTTCATAAACCTCTATAAGGTCACCCCTCAGTCTCCAGCGCTCCTGGGAAAACAGCCCCAGCCTGTTCAACCTCTCCCTATAGCTCAAATCCTCCAACCCTGGCAACATCCTTGTAAATCTTTTCTGAACCCTTTTACGTTTCACAACATCTTTCTGATAGGAAGGAGACCACAATTTGCATGCAATATTCCAACAGTGGCCTAACCAATGTACAGCCGCAACATAGCCTCCCAACTCCTGTACTCAATACTCTGACCAATAAAGGAAAGCATACCAAACGCCTTCTTCACTATCCTGTCTACCTGCGGCTCTACTTTCAAGGAGCTATGAACCTGCAATCCAAGGTCTCTTTGATCAACGAAAATCTTTATGACCTTTGCATTAAGTGTATAAGTCATGCTAAGATTTGCTTTTCCAAAATGCAGCACCTCACATTTATCTAAATTAAACTCCATCTGTCACTCCTCAGCCTATTGGCCCATCTGGTCAAGATCCTGTTGTAATCTGAGGTAACCTTTTTCACTGTCCACTACACCTCCAATTTTGGTGTCATCTACAAACATAATAACTATACCTCTTATGCTCGCATCCTAATCATTTTTACAAATGAAGAGAAGTCGTGGACCCAGCACTAATCTTTGTGGCACTCCAATGGTCACAGGCCTCCAGTCAGAACAACAACCCTCCACCACCACCCTCTGTCTTCTACCTTTGAGTCAGTTCTGTATCCAAATGGTTAGTTCTACAGTATTCCATGCGATCTAACCTTGCTAATCAGTCTCCCATGGGGATCCTTGTCGAACGCCTTACTGAAGTCCATATAGATCACATCTACCACTCTGCCCTCCTCAATCCTCTTTGTTACTTCTTCAAAAACCTCAATCAAGTTCATGAGACATGATTTCCCCCGCACAAAGCCATGTTGACTATTCCTAATCAGTCCTTGTCTTTTAAAATACATGTACATCCTGTCCCTCAGGATTCCCTCCAACAACTTGCCCACCACTGACGTCAGGCTCACCAGTCTATAGTTCCCTGGCTTATTCTTACCACCATTCTTAAAAAGTGGCACCACGTTTGCCAACCTCCAGGTTTTTGGCACCTCACTTGTGACTATCGATGATACAAATATCTTAGCAAGAAGCCCAGCAATCACTTCGCTAGCTTTCCACAGAATTCTACGGTACACCTGATCAGGTCCTGGGGATTTATCCACTTTTAATGCATTTCAAGACCCATCCAGCACTTCCTCCTCTGTAATATGGACATTTTTCAAAATGTCATCATCGAGTTCCCCACATTTTATATCTTCCATGTTCTTCTCCACAGTAAACACTGATGTAAAATACTTGTTTAGTATCCCCCCGTCCCCTTTGCTCCACACAAAGGCCACCTTGCTGATCTTTGAGGGGCCCTATTCTCTCCCTAGTTACCCTTTTGTCCTTATGAACAAATCAGGTGCAGGAGATGAAGTTGGCTGTGGGTAGACAGACTGTAAATCTACTTTGCAAATAAAATGTGTTATCAGCTTCAGACAAAAGCCACTCTACTTCCCTCTCAAAGACTGTTAACTGTTTTAACTTGTAGCAGGTTTTCTGTTATTTGAAGTCTTCGGCTGAAAGAACCTCATTTCCATAGATCATTTTACTCAGCTTTTTCATCATTTGGAAAGCTTCAATTAGATTACAATTCTCCATTTTTGCACGACTTAAACTCAAACTTGCTTAACCATTTCTCATAACTTCAATTCCTGATACTATGATGTTTCTCGTTGCTTGAAATGGTGTTTAAAGTGACTGAAAATTGCACAGCAATTCAGATAGGATCCTCCAACTACGGAATTGGATATGCATCAGTCTTTGTAACGGCATTGACTTTGCGATAGTCCACACATAACCACTGGGTACCATCTGGCTTTGGCACCATGACTATGGGTGAGCTCCAGTCACTGTGATTCACTTTGATTTTGCCATCTTGGAGCATGCGTTCTATCTCCTTCTGAACCTGTGCCAACTTTAAAGGGTTGTGCCTATGAGGATGTTGCTAATCGGAACAGCATCTCCGATATCTACTTCATGCACAATTAGGTCAGTTTGTTTCCTCATATCTCCCCATGTGATATATAATAACTCTTTCAGGTCATTTCAATTTTCTTGTGGAAGGTAACTCCATAATTTATCCCAATTGTTGACAACTTCCCCCTTGTCCAATTTGATTTGAGGAATGTCCAATTCAGAATCCTCTGAACCTGGTCCTTCCTTCTGTGCTGTAATCATTAACACCTTCTCCTCCTGCTTTCCTTCCCAATCAAAATACCTTTTGAGCATATTCACATGACCCACTCTGTGAGATTTCTCCCTGTCTGGAGTCCTTATCAAGTAGTTCACCTCACTCAATTTCCTCTCAATTTGATACGGTTCACTAAACCTTGCTTTTAAAGGCTCATCTGTTACGGGAGATAACATCAATACCTTATCCCCAATTGCAAAACTGCGAATTTGTGATTTCTTATCAACTTCCTGTTTCATTGTATGCTGTGATACTTTTAAATGCTGTTTAGCCAACTCTCCAACTCTATTTAATCGTTCTCTAATATGTGACACATAGTCCAAATGGGTGGTCTCTGAATTCTGAGTTATTAATTTCTCCTTAATCAGTTTTAATGGTCCTCTTATTTCATGCCCAAAAATTAATTCAAATGGACTGAATTTGGTCGATTCATTTGGTGCATCTCTGATCGCAAAAAGTACAAATGGAATTTCCTTGTCCCAATCATCTGGATAATCCTGACCATAAGTCCTCAACATGGTCTTTGGTGTTTGATGCCATCTCTTTGCCGCTCCCTGTGATTCTGGATGGTACACAGTCGATGTAAATTGCTTTATTCTCAAGTTATCCATAACCTCCTTGAATAGTTTGGGTATGAAGTTTTATCCTTGACCTGACTGGATCTCTATTGGTAGTCCGTATCGAGTAAAATATTTAAATAATTCTTCTACAAACCTTTTAGCTGTGATGTTGCAGAATGGGATTGCCTCTGGAAATCTAGTCAACACATCCATTATTGTTAATAAATACTTATTTCCACTTTTTGTCTGAGGGAGGGGACCTACACAATCAATCAACGCTCTTGTGAAAGGTTCCTCAAATGCTGGAATAGGTATTAAAGGTGCAGGTTTTATTACTGTCTGTGGTCTTCCCATTAGTTAACATGTATGATATGTTTGGCAAAATTCAACTACATCCTTGTGTAGTCCAGGCCAGTAAAAATGTCTTTGTATTTAACCTGTGTTTGCTTCACCCCTAAATGACCTCCAAGTGGTCGCTCATGCACCACTCACAGCACCTCCTTTCTATATCCTACCGGCAAACCAATTTGATGAATCTCTGCCCATTTCCCATTTGCTTAAATGTGTGATGGTCACCATTTCTTCATTAAGTCATCATTTGTTCAGAATGCATTCACTTGCTTTCCCTGTAAATGCCATTTGATATAACTGTTTTAACCCCTCATCTTTCTGTTATAATTCAATCAATTTAGTGGAGCTAAAGATATTTACATATTTACCTATTTCTCCTTCTCTGTTCCACTTATCTGATCAAAGAGGATTTTGGTTAACACTATGTCAGCTTCCTTATCTGTGCCTTTTGATCTCGCCTGCTTCAGCTTGTGCCTCTGTGATCTTGTGATCACACAATCAGGGAAAATTCCTCGATAAACATTCTCCAGGTCTTCAGTTACCTGTGTCTCCACTGGCTTTTCAACTAGAGTAGGCAGCACGCCTACCAGTGAATCAGTTATATCATTTGTAAGTACACATTGTATTCCTGGAGCTGAGAGTTTGTCTAGTACTCCTACCACAAATTCTCCACTGTTCTCTGGACTCTCTAGCCTCATTTTACATGATTGAACACTTTTTGTCTCACCATGAATTCCTGTTACCAGGACCTTTTCTGGCCATAGTCCCTCAGGAGTACATATCTCCTCATCCTTCAGCATCACAGACTGAAAGGATCCTGTGTCCCTTAATATAGTAATCTCTTCACTTGCTACTCCTGGCCTATGTGAGTAAACCTTATCCTTGCATGTATGTTTTTTTAAGCAGATCTGGTACTTCCTCCTTCACCAACCCCTGATCATCTTGTACACTCTGAGGCAGTTGTCTAACTTCCCCTTGTGCTCTTTGTTCAACAAAACTTCCAGGCTTGTCTGGTTTTCCTATGTCTGGCTTTTTTCCTAGCCCGCCAACACTGATTTTTTTGTGGCCCACATTATTACAATGAAGAAAACCAGAGCTTTTTAAATTCTTTGTCCCCCTCAAGGGTTTCTTCTTTACCCTGTGCTAAGTTCTCCTTATGATCTTCACTGAGATCTACCTTTGCCTTTCCACATGAGGATTTCTCTTTGCCGAGTTTCTATCCCTCATGGACCGAACTTGATTCTGGAAGCCAAACCGAATTTTATGGACCAGCTCATAACCATCAGCCCCTTCAGCTGCTAACCTCGGTGTTTTAACTCTCTGCTCTTCCACATGAATTTGCACTACTTCAGACTGTGAATTTTTGAATTTCTTCAAAACAATTTCCTTTCTAAGGGTATCATAAGTTGTTCGATTTTTAAAGCTCTTATCCATCTATTGAAATTACTCCGTTAAATCCTTTCAAACTCAGTGTAGGTTTGACCAGGATCCCTCCTTAAATTCCTGGAACGTTGTCTCTCAGCTTCTGGTATAAGTTCACATGCACTTAAAATGGCTCTTTTCACTCCTCATATTCCCCAGATACCTCCTCTGATAGGGATGCGAATACCTCACTAACTCTACCTACAAGTTTCGTTTGGATCAACAAAACCCACATTGCCACTGGGCACTGGATTTGTTTAGCCACCTTTTTGGATGAGATGAAAAAGGCTTCCACATCCTTCTCATCAAATTGAGGCAATGCTTGAACATACTTAAACAGTTTCTGACTGGGCCTCTGACCACCAGGGTCTTGCTCATCCTCACTCTCTTCCTCACTAAACCCACCCTCAGCCTTTATCTTCAGCCTTTTATGCTGACTTCCCTTTTTAAGTGTCAGTTTTTGAAGTTGAAAAACTCTCTCTTTTTCTTTCTCATCTGCTCCTCTCTCCTTCTCCTTCTTTTCTGCTGCCCTTTCTTTATCTCTCGCCTCTAACTCAAGCTGCTTCACTTGCAATCTAATCCTCACCATCTCGATAGATTCTGATGGTTTCTCCAGCAAGTTTACATGCTGAGCTACTGCTGTAATTATCTCTCCTTCCCTCACAGAAGCAGGCAGGTTCAATTCCAGCTTCTCTGCTAATTCTTGCAACTTGGTCTTATTCACTTCTTGCAAGTCACCACATCTACTTTTGGTGACTGAAAGAGGAGAAAGTGAGGTCTGCAGATGCTGGAGATCAAAGTTGAAACCACATCTACTTTTGGTGACTGAAAGAGCCATTACTATCCCAAGCTTTGTCTACCCAACCAAACCAACCCCCGAAATAAAGACACTAGCACATACCACTCACTGTTTAAAATCCCAGACGAGCTCCCAATCTGTTATGGACTAAGCCAGACCACTCAAAACATTCTTAGGCAGGCAGCCCTAGAACTAACTTTGCAATTTGTTCCGGTAAGTATACAGTGAAAATTACCTGGATTAAGTTAGCTAGGTTGACTACTAAATTTTAAAACAGATAAAATTTTATTCACAACATTACACAATGAAACATTAAGAACAGAATAAAGAACATCTACAGAACCCAACAATCCAACTAGATTCAGTTATGCTGTTCTGAATATGCACAACAGACCCAATAAGAAAACTCCCTTTAAAAACCAGTATAAATGGAACTCATGCCCACAGGTTGAAGTTGAAGGGTAGAAAAGAGAGAAAGAGTTTCCACACAGCTCCCCACTGAACTTCCCAGTTCAAGACTGAACTAAAACTGCTCAGCTCAGCTCAGCCAGAGAGCTGACCACACTTCTCTCTTTGTACAGGTCACTTCTAAAGCATAAGAACTTTGGCCTGAAGTCTCATCTGTTTACATATAAAGAAAAGGCCTCTCAAAATCCTTTTCATCTCTGTACCAAACCAGACTGATCGGAGCCCGGCCTGCTTTATTGCTCCTCTGGAAAAAATCAAGAATAGAGTCACCTTGAGTCAAAGAACAGCTTTTAGAAAATAAAGGGACTGGCTTTGTGACACAGTGGAGGAGGCCCAGGACTTGAATGTCCTTGGGGGAGAGGGAGGGAGAATTGAATTGATCAGCAACAGGGCGTTGGGGTTGTTTGGTGCATGTGTCCCAGAGATGTTCCTTAAGTCTCCATCAGATCAAACATGGGTATGGAAACCTCCTGCCAATTACCACATAGTACAAACACCACCCTCCTCAGTTGATGAATCAGTACTCCTCTGTGTTCACACCAGTTAAAAAAAGCACTAATTCTGGCAATGGCACAGAACGTTCTCTGGGTAGGGAACTTCAATACCCACCACCAAGAGACGTAGCTGCTGTAGACCCTCGGTACTAAGTGTCACTACATACTGAGGCTTTATCTGTCCCAGTGATATAAAGAATGGGCCTGGCCTCTTTGCTGCAGAACACTCCGAGTAGTTGGGACTGTTTCATCTCACTTAGGCGAAGGTGAGGACTGCAGATGCTGGAGATCAGAGACAAGATTAGAGTGGTGCTGGAAAAGCACAGCAGGTCAGGCAGCATCTGAGGAGCAGGATTTTCCTGCTCCTTGGATGCTGTCTGACCTGCTGTGCTTTTCCAGCACCACTCTAATCTTGTTTCATCTCACTTTTCACTCATGGAAAATATTACAATAGAAAGAAACCTTTGACCACAAGTCCATCAGGAAATGGTCTTGAGACCTTGTAGAAAAAGGAGAAGGTGGGGCCTGTTGTGTGGTTCCCTGCGCAGACTGTCAAAGTCATTTTGCAGGATGTGTCATCACCAGAACTTTCCAACAAACACCAAAACATCACCTGGCTGGTGGTGGGAAGGGCACTGTCATAAGAATCCTTCATGTATGCCCAGTCTATGTGCCCCACTGCATGCTGCTCTCAAAGTGGCTGTTCTGATGAAGAGACTGTCACACATCTCCTTCTGGAATCTGCCTTTGCAAGGAAGTCAGGAGAAAGATGCAGTGGTTTTTGCTGAGTTTTGTCTGAAGCAGTTCCCTGACGCAGGACTCTGTTCTCCATGGTCTGTTCCCTGGGACCAACACCGAGATAAACAGTAACTGTACTTGGAGGACCATCAACTCATTAAAAGATGTTCTTTGGTCTGCTCGAAACTTCTTGCTCTTCCAGTGTAAAGAGTTGACTCTGACCGAGTGTTGCAGATGGACACATTCCAAGGTCCAGGACTACGTGCTGGGGGGTGTACTTGGGCAGCTGCTGCCAAGACACAGTGAGGAAAGACCACTGTCTGAGGTCTTTCGGCCAATGAATTATGAGGGCCCGTTCAATTGTCAGACTCAAAATGA
Organism: Chiloscyllium plagiosum; assembly: GCF_004010195.1. Lineage (NCBI taxonomy): Eukaryota > Metazoa > Chordata > Chondrichthyes > Orectolobiformes > Hemiscylliidae > Chiloscyllium > Chiloscyllium plagiosum. The sequence goes on from NC_057719.1 coordinate 95,359,066, forward strand.
ACATAAATCGTTGCCATCATAAACAGGAAATGTCTCTGCCTTTTTTGCAACTGCAGAGAGTCTCTGAGAAATATCAACATTCAAATGTATCATTGTTATTCTTCTTTTTGCAAAACTGTACAAATATTATTTCAAACCCGCATGCCTTTATAGATGGTTTTATGATAAAAGCATATTTTTGTTATGAAAATACTTCTGCTCTGCATGAGCCTTCTCATTTCCTCCAAGCTGCAGACACAGAGTTCGAAAGTAATACCAGTCAAATCTCATTGACATTGGAAAAGCTCTGCTGATTGATTGATAATGACTCTCGATAAGCTTCCTGCTATAATGACAGCACCGAACCCTCCTCCAGAAAAACATAAGAACACCAAAAGGCAACAGCACAACCTCTTCATGATTTTCCCTTCAACTGTTGCCAAACACACCTCTGATTGTCTGATTGTCTGGGAATGAAACAATATAGGCTGAGAAATACTCTCAAACAGATTGACTAATACCTAGTGAATTTAAATACTCATTAAATAAAACATTCATTTCAGCAATAGAGGTGAAGCTGGAAAAGCACAGCAGGTCAGACAGCATCCAAGCAGCAGGAAAGTTAATGTTTCAGGCTGATACCGTTTGTTAGGACTGGGGAGGGGAGACAGCCCAGAAGTAAATAGAGAGAGGGGGATGGGACTAGAGGAAGAGTAGGTGGGATGGTGATAGGTCAATGCAGATAGGGGGCTATTGTGATTGGTCAGTGGGAAGGTTGGAGTGGATAGATGAGTGGGAAGATGGACAGGTTAGGTTAGGTCAAGTCAGGGAGGCAAATTGGGGGAGGGGCAGGTAGTGGATGTGGGATAAGGCTGGGGGTGGAGGGAGTTTGAGGCTGGTGAAGTCAATGTTGAGGCCATCGGGCTGTAAGCTCCTCAGATGAAATATCAGGTGTTATTTTCTCCAGTTTGTGTTTGGCTTCACTCTGATAGTGATGGAGGCCAGGGATGGGCATGTTGCCAAGGGAGTGGGAGGGGGAATTAAATTGGATGGTAACCGGAAGGTTGGGTTGGTTGATGTAGGCAGTGCTCAGATGCTCCGCGAACCAGTCTCCAAGGCTGCGTTTGGTCTCCCCAATATAGAAGAGAACATATCGGGAGCAACAGATACACTAGATCAGGTTGGATGAAGTGCAGGTGAATCTCTGTCAGATCTAGACGAATTGTCTGGGGCCTTGCACAGAGGTGAGAGCTCAGGTGTTGCACTTCTTGCAGTTGTAGGGAAAGGCACCGGCTGTGGTGGAGAAGTTGGTGAGGAATGTAGAGTTGGTGGGGAATGTAGAGTTGGTGAGGAATGTAGAGTTGGTGGGGAATGTAGAGTTGGTGGGGAATGTAGAGTTGGTGAGGAATGTAGAGTTGGTGGGGAGCATAGAGTTGGTGGGGAATGTAGAGTTGGTGAGGAGTGTAGAGTTGGTGAGGAGTGTAGAGTTGGTGAGGAGTGTAGAGTTGGCGGGGAGCATAGAGTTGGTGAGAAACGTAGAGTTGGTGAGGAATGTAGAGTTGGTG